>NC_084464.1:71482094-71785035 GCF_027409185.1 Cynocephalus volans
ATCTTCAGATCCAGGAAGCTCAACGATCTCCAAATGTATTCAACCCAAAAAGACCTTCTCCAAGACATGTCATAGTCAAATTGGCAAAACTCAGAGACAAAGAGAGAATCTTAAAAGCTGCAAGAGAGAAGTGTCAAATCACCTATAAGGGAGCCCCAATCAGGATAACATCAGACCTTTCATCACAAACCCTAAAAGCTAGAAAGGAATGGGATGATATTTTCAAAATACTAAAAGACAAAGATTGCCAGCCACGAATACTCTACCATGCAAGGCTATCCTTCCGAAATGAGGGGCAAATAGTATATTTCTCAGACAAACAAAAACTGTGGGAGTTCAAAACCACACGACCACCCTTACAAGAAATCCTCAAGGGAGTACTGGGTTTGGTTCCTGAAAAATAACTACCACTGCCATAAAAACACAAGAATAATCTAAACCCGCTAGTATAATAAAAATGGCATTCATGAAGAAAAAACAAGCTAACAAAAACACTATCTACAACCTAAGGAACCAACAAACACAGAAACCAAACAGTAAATCAGAAAGCAAGGAACAAAAGACACCTAAGACAACCAAACAACCAATAAAATGCTAGGAATAAATCAACACCTTTCAATAACAACTCTTAATGTAAAAGGCTTAAATTCCCCAATTAAAAGACACAGACTGGCTGACTGGATCAAAAAGCAGGACCCAACTATATGCTGCCTACAAGAGACCCACCTCACCCATATAGATTCACACAGATTAAGAGTGAAAGGATGGAAAAAGATTTACCATGCAAACAGAAAAGAAAAGCGAGCTGGAGTAGCTATTCTTATATCTGACAAAATAGACTTTAAACTAAAAACCATAAAAAGAGACAATGAGGGACACTACTTAATGATAAAAGGACTGATCCATCAAGAAGACATAACAATCATAAATATGTACGCACGCAATGTTGGAGCAGCCAGATTTATAAAACAAACTCCATTAGACCTAAAGAAGGAAATAGACACTAATACCATAATAGCAGGGGACCTGAACACCCCACTGTCAATATTAGACAGATCATCTAGGCAAAGAATCAGTAGAGAAACACAAGATCTAAACAAGACTCTAGACCAATTGGAATTGGCAGATATCTACAGAACATTCCACCCAACAACCTCAGAATATTCATTCTTCTCAGCAGCACATGGATCATTCTCCAGGATAGATCACATATTAGGTCACAAATCAAGTCTCAATAAATTCAAAAAAATTGGAATTATCCCATGTATCTTCTCAGACCACAATGGATTAAAACTAGAAATTAATAACAAACGAACCTCTGGAAACTATACAAACACATGGAAATTAAACAGCATTCTACTTAATGACATATGGGTCCAAGAAGAAATCAAGCAGGAAATCAAAAAATTTATTGAAACTAATGAAAACAATGATACATCATACCAAAACCTGTGGGATACTGCAAAAGCAGTATTGAGGGGAAAATTTATTGCATTAAATGCTCACTTCAGAAGAATAGAAAGATGGCAAGTGAACAAACTAACAATTCACCTTAAAGAACTAGAAAAACAAGAACAATCCAAACCTAAAGTTAGCAGACGGAAAGAAATCATTAAGATCAGAGCAGAAATGAATGAAATTGAAAACCAAAAAACAATTCAAAAGATCAAAGAATCAAAAAGTTGGTTTTTTGAAAAGATAAATAAAATTGACAAACCATTAGCATGGCTAACAAAAAAAAAGAAGAGAGAAGACTCAAATAACAATAATTAGAAATGAAAAAGGCGATATTACAACTGATTCATCTGAAATACAAGGAATCATTCGAGACTACTATAAACAACTATATGCCAACAAATTTGAAAATCTGGAGGAAATGGATAAATTTCTGGACACACACAAGCTCCCAAAACTGAACCGTGAAGACGTAGAAAATTTGAACAGACCAATAACAATAAAGGAGATTGAAGCTGTTATCAGAAGGCTCCCAATAAAGAAAAGCCCAGGACCAGATGGATTCACAGCAGAATTTTACCAAACATTCAAACAGGAATTGACACCGATTCTTTACAAAATATTCCAAAAGATTGAAACGGACGCAAATCTCCCAAACTCATTCTATGAAGCAAACATCATCCTGATACCAAAACCAGGTAAAGATATAACCAAAAAAGAAAACTACAGGCCAATATCCTAGATGAATATAGATGCAAAAATCCTCACTAAATTACTAGCAAACAGAATACAGCAACACATACGTAAAATTATTCATCACGATCAAGTGGGATTCATCCCAGGGATGCAAGGTTGGTTCAACATACGCAAATCAATAAATGTGATACACCATATTAATAAACTCAAACACAAGGACCATATGATCATCTCTATAGATGCTGAAAAAGCATTTGATAAAGTTCAGCACTCATTCATGACAAAGACCCTCTATAAGTTAGGTATAGAGGGAAAGTATCCCAACATAATTAAAGCCTTATATGCCAAACCCACAGCAAATATCATCCTGAATGGGGAAAAGCTGAAAGCTTTTCCTTTAAGAACAGGAACTAGACAAGGATGCCCACTCTCACCACTCCTATTCAACATAGTGTTGGAAGTACTAGCCAGAGCAATCAGAGAAGAGAAGGAAATAAAGGGCATCCAGATTGGAAAAGATGAAGTCAAACTGTCCCTGTTTGCAGATGACATGATCCTATATATCGAACAGCCTAAAACCTCTACAAAAAAACTGTTGGAATTGATAAATGATTTCAGTACAGTAGCAGGATACAAAATCAACACACAAAAATCAGTAGCATTTCTTTTCTCCAATAGTGAACATGCAGAAAGAGAAATCAAGAAAGCCTGCCCATTTACAATAGCCACCAAAAAAATAAAATACTTAGGAATTGAGTTAACCAAGGAGGTGAAAAATCTCTATAATGAGAACTACAAACCACTGTTGAGAGAAATTAGAGAGGATACAAGAAGATGGAAAGATATCCCATGCTCTTGGATTGGAAGAATCAACATAGTGAAAATGTCCATACTACCCAAAGTGATATACAAATTCAATGCAATCCCCATCAAAATTCCAAAGACATTTTTCTCAGAAATGGAAAAAACTATTCAGACATTTATATGGAACAATAAAAGACCATGCATAGCCAAAGCAATGCTGAGCAAAAAAAATAAAGCTGGAGGCATAACACTACCTGACTTTAAGCTATACTACAAAGCTATAATAACCAAAACAGTATGGTACTGGCATAAAAACAGACACACTGACCAATGGAATAGAATAGAGAATCCAGAAATCAACCCACACACTTACTGCCATCTGATCTTTGACAAAGGCACCAAGCCTATTCACTGGGGAAGGGACTGCCTCTTCAGCAAATGGTGCTGGGATAACTGGATATCCATATGCAGGAGAATGAAACTAGATCCATACCTCTCACCGTATACTAAAATCAACTCAAAATGGACTAAGGATTTAAATATACACCCTGAAACAATAAAACTTCTTAAAGAAAACATAGGAGAAACACTTCAGGAAATAGGACTGGGCACAGACTTCATGAATACGACCCCAAAAGCACGGGCAACCAAAGTAAAAATAAACTAATGGGATTATATCAAACTAAAAAGCTTCTGCACAGCAAAAGAAACAATTAAAAGAGTTAAAAGACAACCAACAGAGTGGGAGAAAATATTTGCAAAATATACATCTGACAAAGGATTAATATCCAGAATATATAAGGAACTCAAACAACTGTACAAGAAGAAAACAAGCAACCCAATTAAAAAATTGGCAAAAGCGCTAAATAGGCATTTCTCTAAGGAAGATATCCAAATGGCCATCAGACATATGAAAAAATGCTCAACATCACTCAGCATCCGGGAAATGCAAATCAAAACCACATTGAGATACCATCTAACCCCAGTTAGGATGGCTAAAATCCAAAAGACTATGAACGATAAATGCTGGCGAGGTTGCAGAGAAAAAGGAACTCTCATACATTGTTGGTGGGACTGCAAAATGGATCACCTTATTTTTTATTTTATTTACTTATTATTCTAAGAACCTAGTCTTAATTACTCTCCAATACCCCTAAATATGATAAATACACTGAATATTCCCTCAGCCTCATTAGTTTTTTTTTTTCTTTAAAGATATCTTTACTGGATATGTAGATCTACAGACTCACTGCACAGGGTGTTCTGGGGTGTCTCTTCACCCTCAACCTGGGAATTTTTATTTCCTGTCTTCTGAATTGGATCCTCAGTTTCCTAAAGTTCTCCTCTTCTTTTTTCTTAGTATGTTTTTTTAAAAAAAATTTTTTATTGAATCATAATTGATTATACATAGTTTTGGGGTTCAATGTTGACATATGTTGATCAAATCAATATTACTAGTATATATATTGTACTTATTCTTTATGCTCCTTGTCCAATCTGTCCCCCTCTCCCTCCCCTCCCCCCCCTAATTGCCCTAGAATTCTTCTGTCCTTCTGAAAGGGTAATGGTTACTCTGTTGATTAGATGATCTGTCTAATGCTGAGAGGTGTGTTCAGGTCCTCCAATATTATCATAGAGCAGATGCTTCTTCTGTCACTTTGCAATGGGCTTTGTGGAGAGAGACATCCTCTTCTTTTCTATGGTTTCTGCTGGTGGCTCTCCTTGTGTCAACGCACTGCAGTCGCTGGCGGACCATCTGTGTGGTGGTTATGACATCTAGCCACTTTCATGGCAGCTGTGGTTACTGTGGTTGCTGTGGTGGGCCACCCACACGGAGGTGATGCTTTTGGCATGCTCCTTATTGCTGGTGGTGTGCCTGGTTGTGGGGAGTGTCCCGCCCAGCTCTGTGCCTCAGGACCCCAGTCAGGCCCTGAGGTCCTGGCAGTGTGTCTGGTTGTGGGAAGAGGTTCCGTTCCCAGCTGCATGCCTCAGGCCCCTGGCTGGTCCGAGGCACTTGTGGCACATGTGCCTGGGCCAGAACTAATTTTTTGTCCTTTGCTTACTTCAAAAATGGGGGAACTTCCTGTGGGAACCAGTACTTGAGCTGTGTGGTTGAGCTAAATTGCTGCTTTGCTGCTCTTTCCCTAGGGAAGGCTTTTTCTGAAGCTCAGGGTTTAATGGTTGACCTTATAGGTACTTCCGGCTCTCATGACAGCATTGCACCTGGGTTGTGTAGAAACTCTGATCTGAGCCTGAGCCTTTTCATCAAACTGCAGCCTATGCAATTCTATATTCCTGACCAGTCTCCTCTGAGTGGTCCTGCACTGATTGCAGTACAGATCGGTTGTCCTTGCTGTGTCCCAGTGTTCTCCCAGTGGGCCCATCATTCCCACCACCCATGCTCCAAACACTTCCCATGGGACGGGCCATGCGTCAATCCATGTGAAGACTCACGTGAGAAGAAGGAGGGAATCTAAGGGACTGTTCGGTCATATAAACTTTCAATCACTTCTTTGATTACACTACTCCTACTTATACTATTCCTACCTCAGGAAGGCCCAGTGAGTAATTCCTCAGTCTTTTGAGAGTGTTCAGCTAGGTTCGTGACTTACCCTCTGCCACCAGCTGAGTTTGATGTTTCTTGTGTGCTGAGTTGGCCATTTATTTACCTGACTTCCAACATTCCAAACTCTGTATTCTCTCTCATGCTTTTCATCCCTTTTGACCATAATTTAAGTGGGTTTTGGAAAAAATAGAGGAAAACATGTGTACTCAATTGGCCAAGTTTAACAGGAATACCTGGAAATTATTTTTAAATTAAAATTGTTTTATCTAATGTATCATAAATATTTTTCTAGATGCATAAATATCTTTGAAATTTATGTCTTCATAAGTTTTATATTTTTATTCAAGAACATTTGTCATCTTTTCCTTTAATTGTTTCTGAATATTGTCATATACAGAAAAGCTTTCCCATTTAAGAACATAAAAATATTCACTCATATTCTCTTCTAGAAAGTAATATTTTTATTTCATGAATTATTTGTTAAACTTTAAAATGGAGTTCTTTTTAATGATTGATTACAAATGCTATTTATATTAAGTTAAATTCATTTAGATAATTACATATTATATATAATATATACATATGACTCATTATGAGTTATAGTTTCCATAAGTAGAAAGTGCTTGATTTAACACTCCAGAACATGCTTTAATATCTTGTTTTAATATATTCTCTTGTTAATTTTTTAGTGTTTGTTTTTCTCTTACTTTCAACTATTATCCTCCACATATTCATAGTAAAATAAAATAGTTTTATTTTCATTTCATATGATATTAAATATAATTTATAGATTGATTTAGGAAGAATTTCCATATTTAAAACACTGAGCCTTTCTAGCCAAGAACATGCTATGTAATTGCAAGCACAATTATTTTCGTTATATTCTTCACTAAAATTTTAAAGTTTTCCTTTGCTATGCATTCATCAACATTACTCCTAGGTATTTTATCTTTTTGGTCACTATTTTAAATTAGATACTTTCCTTCATTCTATTTTCAAACTAACGTTTGTTTGTTTTTGAAAATCTATACATTCCTTATATTGATTTTTTAAATGGGTCTCAAAATAGAATTCTATTCTTACTTCAAATAGTTCTTTTTTGGTTAATTCTTGTAGTTTTCTAATTTAGAATAATTTTATCAGCAAACTATAATAATTTTGATTTTTCCTATCCAATATATACCTCCTCATTTTTTTTATTTGTTAATATACTTATATACTTTTAGAAACCTACATTAAAAGCATGAATCATTAATCTTAATGCAACTGCTCTTAGTATATCAACATAATGCTAAATATAAACTATTTCATGTCTGACAACAATTTCTGTCTTTCATTCTACATTGATATATGTAGTTACTGCCTTGTTTTAATTAGCATCTCTCCAGTATTTTTTCCATTCTAAGTCATAATGTTATAATAAGGCTCTTTTTTTTTTTTTTTTTTTTTTCATGACCGGCACTCAGCCAGTGAGTGCACTGGTCATTCCTATATAGGTTCCGAACCCGCGGCGGGAGCGTCGCCGCGCTCCCAGTGCAGCACTCTACCGAGTGTGCCACGGGCTCGGCCCTATAATAAGGCTCTTTTAAATAACATTGAATAGGGTGAGTTTCAGTTTGATATTTGAGGCATTTTAATAGGTGTTACTTACAGATATATCTATGTGTGTTTCACCATTTCATCTTCTGTTTTGCTATGTGAATTGCATTTGATTTCCTTGTGAATTGGCTTGTTGTGTGTTTGATAACTTATAATTTTCAATATTTGTCTATTTAAATTCATATAATCGACGGAGCCTTATTCCTTGACTGAACAAATTCAGTCATTTATAATTTGCATGTCTTTTCTTTTTCTTTCTTTTCCATCATAATTTTGGTGCATTAAATCTTTGTTTTATTATTTTTGTTTTGTTTTAAATTTCATATTGAACACAAATCTCTGTTGCTTTATTTCTCTTAAGAAAAAATAGAAAATTGATACACTTATAATTCATCCTAATGTTTTCTGTCCCTATTTTTTTTTCCCTTTTTAGGGGGGGTATAATACACATAATCATAATTTTAGAGTTGTTACATTTTGTATTTAAATTTGAATGAAATCCAGGCTTATCTTTAATTCAGTCCAGAGCTTTTCCCTCCATCTTTGGGAATAATGTGCAGGAAGTTTTTGTTTATATTTGTTTACTTAAAGAAAAACTCATAAAGTTTATATTCCTCAAGTATTGCATATTTGTAAAAATTGAAACTCTATTACTCTTCAAAAGATGAAATTCATTTAAGTATTTATTTACTGAAACTTATTGATTATACATATTTATGGGGACCAACGTTGTATCTCAATTCATATATTCAACGTGTGATGATCCATTCAGGGCAATCAGAATGTTCATCATTGCAAAACTCATCATTTCTTTGTGATGTGCACATTTGATCTCACTTCTAGTCATTTGATGACATGCAGTAAATCATTGTTAATTATAGATTCCTGGGTTGACTGGAATTCCTAATTCCTACACCAATAGGAATTATTTTTCCTTTCTCACTGTAATTTTGTGTCCATTAACTAGCCTCTACCATCTTCCTCACCTCTCCCCATCCTGCCTCTAGTTACCATATTTTTCCCTCTATTTGATAATCCAACAGCATGATATATTTCTATTTCTGTGCATGGCTTATTTCACTTAACTCAATTTTCTCCAAACTCATCTACATAGCTGTATTAGTCCATTTTGTGTTGCTATAACAGAATACCTGACACTGGGTAATTTATAAAGAAGAGTGGTTTATTTGGCTTATGATTCTGGAATAGCTGCATCTAACACAGACCTCGGGCTGGGCTGCTTCTACTCATGGTGGAAAGTGGCAGGGAGCCAAAGGGTACAAGCAGATCAAATGGCAAGAGAAAGCAAGAGAGAGAAGTAAGAGAGAGAAGAGGTGCCAGGGTCCTTTAAACAACAGGCTCATGTGTGAACTAATAGATTGAAAACTCACTCATTAATTCCCCCTCCCCCAGGGAGAGCATTAATCTATTCACGAGGGATCGGCCCCCATGACTCAATCAGTTTCCAACACTGCCACAACGGAGATCAAATTTCCACATTAGTTTTGGAGGGGGCAACATGTCCAAACTCCATCATTCCACCCCTAGCCCCCCAAAACTCATGTTCCTCTCACATACAAAATACAATCATTTTATCCCAACAGTCCCAAAATTCTTAGCTTGTCTCAGCACCAACTTAAAAGTCTCAGTGGACACCACTGAGGTTTCAGGCCTCTACTCTCCAGGGCTGCTGCACAAAACACACTTGGGGCTGCTCTAGCTGGAGCAGCTGGGATGCAGGGAACAGGATCCTGAGGGCATCTGCACCCCAGGTCTGTCCTCCAGGATAACTCAGTCCTTCTAGGCCTCAGGGTCTGTGATGGGTGGGGCACCCTTCCAGACTTCTCAAATGCCTGCAGGGCTTTCCTCTCATTTTCTCTGCTATTAGCATTTGGCTGCCTCACCACTAAGATAATGTCTTTAGCAACCAGTTTATCTGCTTCACCCCTGCATTGTTCTCCAGCTCTCTGCTTCTTTACCACATGGCCAGTCTGAAAAGTTTCCAAATCTTTATGCTCTGCTTCCTTTTTAAATTCTGGCTTTATGTTATGCCTTTGCTGCCATAACTCAGAGTAGGCTGTTAGAAGTAGCCATGCAGTGTCCTTAATGCTTTGCTGCTTAGAAATTTTTTTTGGCCAAATGCTCTGGTTCACACCTCTTAAGTTCCAACTTCCACAAAGTCCAAGGGCATGGACACAATGCAGCCAGGTTCCTTGCTATGGCATAGCAAGGGTGATCTTTTGTCCAATTCTCAATAAGTTCCTCATTTCTATCTGAGACCTCATCATGCTCATGGCCTTTACTGTTCACATTTCTATCAGCATTCTGCTTGCCACCACTTAAGTCTCTAAGGCATTCCAAACATTCCCTCGTCTTTTTCTCTTCTTCTAAGTCCTCCAAACTCCTCCAACCTTTGCCCATTATCCAGCTCCAAAGATGCATCCACATTTTCAGGTACCTGTATAGCAACACCCAATCCTTGGTACCAATTTTCTGTATTAGTCCATTTTGTGTTGCTATAACAGAAATACCTGAGACTGGGTAATTTATAAAGAAGAGAGGTTTATTTGGCTTATGATTCGGGGACAGCTGCATCTGGCACGGGCCTCAGGCTGCTTCTAAGCATGGCGGAAAGTAGCAGGGAGCCAGAGAGTACAAGCAGATCACATCGCAAGAGGAAGCAAGAGAGAGAAGCAAGAGAGAGAGAGAGAGAGAGAGAGAGAGAGAGAAAGAAGGTGCCAGGGTCCTTTAAACAACAAGCTCACGTGGGAAGTAATAGAGCGAGAACTCACTCATTATCCCCCCCCAGGGAGAGCATTAATCCATTCATGAGGGATCCGCCCCCATGACTCAATCAGTTTCCAACACTGCCACATTGGAGATCAAATTTCCACATGCGTTTTGGAGGGGATAACACATCCAAACTCCATCAGTAGCTGAGAATGGCAGAATTTCATTCATTTTTTATGGATGAGTAGTATTCCTTTGTGTATACATACCACATTTTCTCTATCCAGTTATTTGTTAATGGATATTTAGGTTGATTCCATATCTTAGTTATTGTGATTAGAGCTGCAATAAACATGGGAGTACAGCTTTATTCAAATCATGGAGCTGATATGATATATCTAAAGAGTCAGAAGTTTAAACATTTCATTCTTTTATGTTTTTCAATTCAAAATAAATTCAAGAATCTAGGGCAATGGAAGAGGACAAGACCGTAAAGTGTAAAAAGTTGTTCATGGTGTCAGCCCCATTTCTTAATTACCCAATTCCTAATTACCTTCATTTTTACCTCAATTATACAGGATGGAGTCCTTATATCTTTAAATATGAACTAAAAGTTTATTATTCTGTGACAGTTTTATATTTAAAGAAGCAAAGTCAAAAAACAGAAAATAACAAATGCTGGTGAGGATGTGGAGAAAGGGAAACACTTGTGAATTGTTGGTAGGACTGTAAAGTAGTATGGCCATTTTGGAAAACAGTATGAAGTTTTCTCAAACAACTATAGATAGAACTGCCATACGATCTAGCAATCCCACTGCTGAGTATATACCCAAAGGAACTGAATTCATTATGTTAAAGGAATTTCTCAACTATTTCTAAAGTTCGTCAACTATATTTAAAGCTTGACTGTTACATTTAAATATTAATTTGGATGAGTATTATTTCCTACTGAATACACTGAAAGTATGTATTAAATACCTATGAAATTCCTAGCATTTATAAATTAGACAAAAATCTTTGATAATTGCAGTTTAAGAAGCAATTTATTTTGATTAACATCTGTAGAATACCATAGAAAATAATTGGTATATTCTCTGTATCTATATAAGCCTTATTCTTAGATTTGTATTATGGCATCATCATTTTGAAATAGTCATTGTAACTGGTTTGGCACTTATTTATATTATTAAAATATAAAAGAGAAAGAAAATCACTCAAATAAATATCAGGAAACCATTTTTATAGTGATATATGAAGGTGATTACACATAAATTCATATCTCTCTATGTAAAATTGCACAGTGTTATGATTCTTCTGAAGTTCTTCATTGTTTCAACAGGGAAACTCTTGCTATGGTTGAGACAGGCACATACCTCTTTTGTTTTGTTTGGATCCCCACACTTGAGAAAATCTATTTTTTTTTTTTTTTAGCTTCAACGGCAGCCCTCATGTCCTTCAGTATTTAATTATTCAATATCTTCTAAAACAGATACTCTCAAATTAATCAGACCAATATTTTCTGATTAGAGTATATTTCTATTTTTGTAGCACCTTCTTTACTTCATACAATGAAACTCATAGATATAACCTGTCTACACACTTAATATTAAAAATCAATCAAGATAATGCCATATATGAGAAGTACAAATGTACACTAATTTGTAATTGAATGTATTTCCATATAACATATTGAGAAACGTTTGAACTAAAGTACATTAAAGTACTTAGTTGTTTGCACCCATACAGAAAATAACTATGAGTGTAGAAACTATAAATAATGAGCGATAATAGTAGATTGACATTAGAAATTAAAGTAAGACGATGTGATTTTTCCAATATGGTTAACAAATTCCAATAAATTTCTGAATAAAACAAAATATTTATTAACATGAATGTTTTATTCCTGGAAAATTCAATCAATGATTATTAAAGCCATATAAAAATATTTGCATCCATATTTAAAATGAAGTTTCAATATAGGCTTAGATATTTATAAAAGGGTTTTATATATCCATAAACGCATGCTGATACTTTCAGAAATTGTGCATACTGTGGAACATGTTTTTTTTTTGCATGGAACTGTGCTGTGCATTAAAAGATTTATAACAGTAGTCACTCACTACCCACCTGCTAAATGCCAGCTGTTCCAATTATTCAGAATATTGAAAATGACCCTAGAAATTGCCAAGATGCCCCCAGAAGGCAAGAACATCACCTTGAAAATCATTGACCTAAAATAAATTCCTCTGATTTACAAAACATCACATTTCACCCAACCATGTACTAGTATGTCAAGCAATTTATCATCATAATTGATAATATTCAAGTAAATGCTGATACACATGTGTATATAGATACCCAGTGCTAAGAAAAATGACTATTAAATTGAAAGCTATTTAGTGACAATCAATTTTGATATCATGAAAATTATAGTGGCCTACATATATTATTAACTTAAACATATTTTGTAAATTAAAAAAAAATTACTTTAAGAAAATAAATAGGACTAAATGACATTATGAATTTATTTCTAATTCTATTATTGCATAAACTAATTTTGACATTTACTTAAGTTTGAAACAAGTGAATAATATAATGGATAAGAAAAAGCAGAAATTTTTTAGGTGAAAGTAAATAAGTTGAAAATAGGGGTTTATTTTTAGATATTATGATTAATAATTTGTTTTTATCATTTAAACTTTTAACCGATTTTTTTTCTAGAAATAGAAGAAACTAAATGTATTATTACTCTACTTAATACCCTACATTCCAAGGTTATGATTCATATGCCTTAGATACAGTGAATGCCTCATTAATATTGGTTGATTAAATAATCCTCAAATACATTCTAAAATTGAGTAAGCTATACTCATGATAAAGGTCATTTTCTTAAAAGTTCTGCATAAACAGCTTCATGAAATTCCAATTCTTAGAAGATAATTTGAAAAGCAATGCAAAAAGGTTACAGATATAAAAAAGCTAATCAGGTGTTATGAAGTAAAATAAAAATCTGGCCCAGGTGGCACAAAATTATATAACAAGCATAAAATCATTTTATTGTTTGAGATATAAAATTAAAGCATGAAAAGTCATAGAAGCTGAAGCTATGATATGTTCAAACCTTGACTTTAAGTTATAAAATATGTATTGGTTTGCATCCAACAGAAAAAAATAATGCATGAGATAATTGTGTAAACACGAGTTAAGTTTTAACCTATACCACAGTTGAAATTTAATTATACAAAAGTTTTCTAAATAATGAAGTTTATTGTAATTGATTTTGGCATGCATACGGATAATACAATGATATCTACTTTAAAATTGCTTAAATGAATTAAATGATGACCTCTGTATCATTTTACTGTGAAGTTTAAGCAAGCAAGTTTATTTGGTTTTCCAGGGCATAATAAAGGGGAAAAAACAGTGCATTTCAATGCAATAGACAAAAGGATCCAGCCACTAGAAAAAATATGGTTTAAAGGTATCAAAACTAACCCTGAACAAATATACATATATATATATGTATATGTATATGTATATGTATATGTATATATACAAGAAGCCACTTTGAGATGATGTCCAGTTTTCTTGTTTTTGCTTGTTTGCTTTTTGTTTTGTTTTGTTTTGTTTTAATGTAAAATGTAATCATATAAAACTTTTGCTTGGAAGGCAGAAAAGTATGCATGGTACAGCCGAAATTAAATGCAAAACAAGCAATTCAACTTATTAATAAATAAGTCACTAACATCATGACAGGTATTGCAGAAGTCCTAGGAATAGATAATTATTAGGCTTCCTGGTTCAGAAATAATTTGGGAAAACCCTGATCAAAAATGTGTTATATTTCGGTGACAAATTTATATAAAGCTCTATTTATACAAGTCTCATAATGTATAAAAATAGATTTTGAAACAATACATGATTTTCTCATGGACTTTTAGATTTTGCACTTGGAAACATAACTGTTGCTTATAACTGGAAAATAATATAGTTGTATTTAGCATTACATAGAAAATATTAATCTCCTAAAATCACCTGGAAAGGAAGCAAATTTAATTTAAAGCTCCTAGAAAGAAAGCTGGAAAACACATAGCTATAACACAAAATACTGCTATGTTCAGAAAGTGAATGTAATAGCTACTTTAGTAATTTAAAAAGATATTTGCTTGCTAAATAAAATAGAACAACCATGAGATGTGTCCCAAAGAGCATATAAATTTACCTTTGGATGGTATATTACCTGAGGACAAGTAACAGTTTTCATTTTCACAACATTTTGCACAATGTCTTCCAATTAGGGTGTATTCAATAAGTGTTTGATAAATATATGCACCAATATATTTCATTTTCTTATATTCTGATAGCAAGTAAGTATTGGTGACTCAGCTGTAAGTCTGAAGCTTCAGAAAGAGATCTGGGCCTAGTGTAATGAAATTATGACTCCATTCTTACAACACCTATCCTGAAATCTTGAGTGACAATATGGCTTGTGGGTTTTGTTTGTTTGTATATTTGTTTGCTCATTAAAGGTTTTCCAAATTCCCAGAAAATGTTCTTGAACATTTTAGGGAAAAATTGTGGAAATGCTCAGACCTATGTGAAATACTTCCTTTACATTCCACACTTCAAGTTGCACTCCTATAAAGTACGCTTCAATAAAAAAATGTTCATGCACTTTTTATCAACCATCTTTCCATTAACATAGTTATTATTAGTGTTTTTAAGTGGAAAACAAATCTCTAATTAATATTATTACAATACTATCAATGTTTTGCTTTATAAGTTGTACATTGTGAGTTTAGTTTAAAAATGTCTCATCCCAAAACCATGAATGTATTTTTCTACATTTCTTTTAGTTATGTAATAATTTTACCTTTTACTTTTAGGTCTTTAAACACATTTGGAGTCTGTTAGAAAGAACAAGGTTGTAATACAGTTTTATTTATGGTCTCATAATGAACCACTTACTGAATACTATTTACTAGAAACACCTGTGCATTCACATCAAATTATGGACAAATTTCTCATATATAAAAATCCCTTATGTACATGGGTTGTTCTGAGAGCTATCTGTGGCCCATTGTTTGTACTTACAGAGACTCCATGTGGGTTTTGTAGTCTGTCATACCAGATGGTACATGAAGTACTACCCCATTACTCTTCCTTTTCCAAGATGACATTGTTATTTATAAAACATTATTCTTTTATATAGAGTTTAGAACATGTTGATTAGTGTCTATTATAATCTGTAATTTTGGGTATTACATTGAATGTGTGAATTAATTTGGGAAAAATTGCTATCTTAGCCAATTTAAGATATCTAAGTCCATGGATTGTATTTCAATTTATTCAGAGTATATATTATTTTCATTTTTAATTGAACTTAGTAATATATATAATTTTATTTACAGAGAATTAGAGCATCTTTTGTCATTAATTCTAAGATTTTGCATATCTTTTGCCATTATAGAGGGTGATACCACATTATATAATAATTTCTAGATGTTGTGACTGGCATGGAGAAACTTAATTTTACATGAATTATCTTTATCTGCAAAATTTGCTGGACTTCATTGTTAAAATTAATTATAAGACAATATCAAGAACTCATAAAAGTGATATGCTAACAATTTCAACTAAAAATATGCCAAGTTTCTCTGGATATCAAGAGATTGCTATAAACAAAAACAGCCACAAAACCAGAAAAATCTGCAGTTATATCACAGAACAAAGGATGATTTTCTTGATCAATAAAAAGCTCCTGAAAGTCATTGTTTCATTAAACAAATATTCACTGAGCTTTACTACATGTGTCTTTTGTGACTTTTTTCCATTATCAAAATGTTTTCAAGGTTCATCCATGTTGTGATTTGTGATATGTTTCAGTAATTTATTCCTTTCTATTGCAGAATAATATTCCATTGCATGAATATAACAAATTTCATTCATCCATTCATCAATTGGTGAACATTTGGGTTATTTCAACTGTTTGGCTATTTTGAATAAAACTGTACCAATATCCATGTACAGGTTTTTATGTGGACATGTATTTTCATTTTTCTTAAGTATGTGCTAGAAGTGGAATTGATGAGGCCTATGGTAAGTCATGGTAAACTTTTAAGAAACTGAGAGACTATTTTCCAAAACACCTGCATGATTTTCTTTCCAACCAGCAGTGTATAAGGGTCAAATTTCTCTACACTCTTGCAAACACAAACACTTGTAATTGTCTGTCTTCTTTATTATAGCCATATTAGTAGATATAAAGCATTCCTGGTTTTGATTTGCATTTCCATTCTGTCACCAGTAAAGATTATGCTAGTTATGCGTTTTTTCCTTCTTTTCTTTTTTCTTTTTAAATGCCCTTTATCAGATTGTGGAAGTTCCACTGCACTCTTCATTTGTTGAATGTTTTTTATAATTAAAGGGTGTGAGATTCTGTCAAATGATTTTTTTTTTCTGCATCTATTAAAATCATCATGCATTTTTTTTTTATTCTATTGATATGATATATTACATTAATTGATTTTAGGATGTTAAACCAACCTTGCATTCTTGTAATAAATCCCACTTGGTCATGATGTGTAAACCTTTTCATATGTTGCTGGATTTAGTGTGCTATCATTGTGTTGAGGATTCCTATGCTTACATTAACAAGATACATAGGTGTTTAGTTTTCTTGTGGTGTCTTTATTTGGTTTTGGTGTCATTGTAGTAATGGCCTTGTAGAATGTGTTGGGAAACATTCCCCCTTCTTTTATTTTTCGAATAGCTTGTAAATAATTTCTATTAATTCTGCTCTAAATGTTTGCTAGAATGTCCCAATCAAGCTATCTAGGCCTGGACATTTCTCAGTGTTAATTTTTGTTTGCTTGTTAAATTCAACATTTTTACTTGTTATATGTCCAATCAGATTTTCTTTTTCTGCTAAAATTAGTTTTAGTAGTTTGTATTTTTCTAGAAATTTGTCCATTTCATCATAATTAACTAAATTTTTTGATATACAGTTGTCTTGCTATGGCAGAAGTCACCAAAGGAAATGCAAACACTCAGAGAAATGGAGAAGCCAGATGATTTATTACACCAACAGTCTCAGGGGAACTACCATTCCCAAAACCTGAGCCTGGAATGCAGGGAGAACTGGGGCTATATACTTTTCTTGAGCAAGCAAGCAAGCTTTTCTATTGACTCTCTGTCTGTATCCAGGCAGAGTCACCTAAATTGGGGTCTTCACCAGGTGGTTAAAGGTGGGTAAGAGGCTCTGGGTAGGGGGCTTCACCAGGTGGGCAAAACTGGGTCACAGAGACGAGGGATGTGGTGTGGGGGCTTTCTGCAACACAAGCTAAAAATCAAGCCAGAGCTTGCTTAAAAAGCAGACGAGTTGGCAAACCGCAGAGTCACAGAGCTCCGAAATGCATTCAGCTGTTAACCCTTAATGCAACTCTAGATATTTCTTACGTGCAAGCAGATTTCAGCTGAAGAATTAGATCAAGGATTAAAACAGGAGAAGATAAGGAATTTAGCCACTTCAGTTTGTAGTGTTTCTCTGTAATTTTTTTCTGTAATTTCATTAATAAAATTCTCTCATCCTGATTTAAGTAATTTGATTTTTTTAGAACAGGTAAAAGTTAATTGATTTTATTAATACTTTAATAGAATAAACTTTTGGTTCCATTGATATTCTTTATTGTTTATCTATACATTATTTTATTAATTTTCTTTTACATTTTATGATTTTCTTCTTCTGCTTGTTTTATTTAGGTTTAGTTTTTGCCCTTGAGCATTTTGTTAAGGTGGAAGTTTAGGATATTTGTTGAGATATTTCTTCTTTTTTGAACATAAGCATTTATAGCTATAAATTTTATTCTAAGCACTGCATCACCTATATCCTAGGAGTTTTGGTTTGTTGTATCTTAATTTTCATTAATCTCAACTTATTTTCTAATTTCCCTTGTAATTTATTTTTGATCCATTAATTAATGTCCATTGTGTTATTTAATTTATACAGAATTGTGAATATACCAAATTGCTTGTTATTCATCAGTCCTAATCTCATTCCATTGTGGTCAGAGAACATCCATTTTAGTGTTTTGATCCTTTAAGTATATTGCGGCTAGTTTTATAGTACAGCATGTGGCCTATTTTGAAAAATGTTCCACGTCCAATTAAGAAGGTTATTCTGTTGTTAGGTAGTGTGTTTTATATACCAGCTATTTCTAGACGATTTATAGTGTTTTTCAAATCTTCTATATCTGTGTTGATTTTCTGCCAAGTGTTATATTTACTATTTAAAGTGGAGTATTAGAGTCACAAACTATTATTGTTGAATTGCTCATTTCTTGCTTCAATTCTGTTAATTTTTGCTTCATGAATTTTGGAGCTCTATTGTTAGTTGTATATGCATATCTATAATTGCTGCTACTTCTGATGGTTTCACTCTCTTATTACTATAAAATGTCCTTTTTCTTTAGTAACTTTTTTCTTTTAAGGTCTGTTTTCTCTAATATCACTATAGACACTTCAACTTTCTTACGCTTGCTGTTTGAATGATCTATCATTTTCCATTCTTCCACTTTCAACCTATTTGTACCTTTCAATTTAAAGTGTGTCTTCTGTAGGAAGTTAAAAGTTGTTAAATGTAGAAATTATTCAGTCTGAAAATCTCAACCTTTTAAAAATCCATTCATCTTAATGTTATTATCGGTATAGTTGGATTTATTTCTGACAATCTACTTTTCATATTCCAGTTCCTATGTCTTCTTTGTACCTATGTTCTTCTGGTATTAATTCATTTTTATTAAGTATTATCTAGGGCAATATTTTTTTCCTTTAATGCAAGTTTCACTATATAATTTGAGTTATTTGCTAAGTAGTTGATCTAGAGCTTACCATATACATCTTAACTTATTAGAATTACTTATAAGAATTACTATATATTTATCCTAAACTTAATTCTGATGTAATACTGAAAAATTAATACTATATTGATCTATTCCCTCTTCTTTTTTTGTGCTACTATTGTAATACATAATATATTATATATATATATTAAAAATATATAGTAACTATGTGTAAAAGTTTGGTATATGAATTCCAGTCATTTTGAGCAAAACAATTAGTTATAAAATATTATGAAACAGTTTAATTAATACTTATTAGTATAATTAGAAATTTTTGATAGATAGCTGATATTCTTAGCTCAAACAATGCATAAATACCTGGTTCTGTTAATTTCATTTTTACAAACAGCTTCATGTTGACACCCATTTTCTTGATAGTCTGTTGTATTTTCCAGATGTATTTTGCCAGCCCATCTGAGAATACATGGACACCAACATCCCTGACTGTCTTTTTCACTCAAACACCTGCATCCACTTGCACACATCTTTAAAAAACAAGAAATAAGAATTTTGTAAATTCCTATCACGTACTACAATATTATAGTCATTTCAAAGTTTGAATTTCATACTCGCCTTTATGAATTAACATCATGTGTTCCTCTAGCAAGGGTAAAAATAATTCAGTTTTGATTTAAAACAAAATAATTTCAAAAGTCACACTTGGTTCACACTCAAATTATGACAGAAATATATAGATTTTTAACAAATGAAACAGATAAAATTATTACACAAATGTTTTAAAAATTAAGTTTTTTAAATTTTATTTTAATGAAATTTCTGTAGACACTGCTTAAATACTAACTGATATGATGAAAATAGCATTGTACTGAGAAATGTATCCGTGGAAAATCTGTTTCTGGTATCAATAAATAGTTTTTTCTCCTTGAGTGGGTATTAGGATTCTCCTTTGAACTGACAGTAAAAGTTGACTGGATTCCTTATTAAAAATGAGTTAAATAATATTTTTAACACATGTTTATCTAATGTCTGAATGAAAATCATGCTTATATATATATATATTAAATTATTCTTTTAACAATTTGGAAGTATTCTAGAGAGATTCTCAATAAATTTACATGACAGAGTTAAGTAAACTTTGTCACCAGAGATGATATGTAGTGCTTAAGCTCAGGTGTATCTTTTCTTAATTCCTAAAAGTAAATCTAAAATAATGATAAAACTTTAATAACTCTTTTTTAAAATTTTCTTCTGTATTCTTCCCTCTTTTCATTTTGGTTTTGGTTTATGGCCAATAACCAAATGGCAACAATGATAACTAGGAAGGAGAATAGCTCTTTGACATGGCAAGATAAGTTCTGTTTATTAATTTATTTTTTTTTAAATGCTATTTACATTTGCCTAAAGGCTAAAAAATTATAATGGAAGTTGTAATCTTCTCTATCTGTGTCTTCATGCCTATGTGTTTGTAATTCAGAAAGGCCTTTATTTCTGTTCAATTATGTAATGATTTCCTTTATTTAGAAGGTATAGTTGTAAACTTTTTTTAAATTAAAGGAGCACTGTTATACATAATTGACTTACAAAGTTAAATAAACACTTAGTATAAGAAACAGCAAATAGCATTTTATGACACTGCTTTATTTTTCTTTCTCCATATATATGTATGTTATTAGCTTTCCTTTCCAAAATATGAGATTATATTGCACTTTGTCACCAACTGCTTTGGCGTGCATTTCTTATAAAAACAAGCAATTTCTCTTTCATTATCTCAGAGAAATTATCAAAGTCGGGAAGTTAACTTTTCTGTAATACTATATTACGTAGCCTCTAAATCTTATTCAAAATGTTCTACTTGTTCTAGTATCCTTTACAGAAAAAGAAAAAGAAAAAAACAGTCTATAAATTCCCCACCTTCAACATAAACGGAAAATACAAAACACCAAAACTTCTAATTACTCATAAGAAGAAAATACATGATCACCAGTGGATAATGGTTTTATTTTTTAATGCTTGTTGGTCTGTGCTCTTTTGTAGAGGTTGTGTTGGAAGATTTAGATTTACATACCTGACATTATCTCGATTACCCTGGAAGTCCTCCCAGTTGATTTGTTTTAATTTTGAAAGCAATGAAATTTAATTAACCATATTTAAAAAAGAAAACAACAAACTATTCTTATTTTCTGCATACACACACACACAAAGTATATGATTTTGTTCTTGATTTCTTGATATAAATTTTAAAAAATTTTAATATATTATTATTTTACTTTAGCATACACAGTCCTGTTGAAGTGTTTATATTACAGTCTGCTCGTAAAGACAAAATGATGTGCGTTTTCAAAAATGTAGAAGAGGGCAAGGCTGTTCTATCAAGTATGCTACCTCAGGAGATAGACTTGGTGTAGTTATCCCGTTCCTCTTACTCAGATTCTACTCCTCTGTCTCTGACAACAGCTCCTGTACTCAATGCTTTCATCTGTAACACCTTTCCTGTTTTGTTATATTGCTTGTTTCAGGGTTCTAGTCAAGAGTGTGCAGATTTTTTGGTTGGCTTGTGCAAAATACATACATTAAAGAGCACTGTGTCTCAGATAGCCAGATACCAGGGAAATTCATAGATTTGCTTGTTAGTCTGTTTGTTTGCATCTTTTAGTGTAGTCTGAGATGACTCAATACAGCACAAGGAAAAGAATTAGACACTACTTGCTAATCATGCACAAAGCCTAGAATTTATGAAGATTCATGTGTGCTTAACTAACCACATCTACAAAAAAATATAAAAGAATGCATGATTTACTAGTTTATGATGAATAGATAAATGTTGTAAATTAAGGAGTTGTATTTTTTTATATAAGTCTAGGTTACTAAATAATACCTAATAAAACCTTGAGAAAAAGCAATGTTTTAATAACAAGGAATAATAGTGCTGAACTCACAACAGTGCAGACCATTATCCTGTATAAGTGTAAGCTTTCATCCTTACATCATTTTCAAAATAATTATTACTGAATTCACACAAACATTTGTCCAGAGAGTATGATATGAACACCTAAATTACATCTAAAGCTTTGACTGAGACTTTTTCATTGTGTGAAAAAAGATGGTTACTTCTTTTATACCGAAGTTATTTACTATATATAAAAATAAATGTGACTAATTTCTGGCACTCAAAAATACTATATTTGGAATATCAACAGGATTTTTCATCTGTTCAGATAGTATAGTCTTATACCGGAGCTATAGTTTTCTATAATTAAATTTGCAGAAAAAAAGGGCTCTCAAAAACTTACAAGACAGTAAATTGTATCAGTGAATACATACAACCTTGTATATCCAGGGAAAGATTTTTCAATTTTTGTTGTCTGTAGAATCAAGGACTGGCTTAAAGGATTCCATTAACCCTTTGAAATTTTGTACTTGTGTGTGCATAAATTATTGTGATGTGATTATTTTTAGCTTTTGTCATATTTTCAATGAGTATTTGATCAAAGAAATATGTCGGAATCTACCCATGTACCACCAAGATTAGAGTAGAAGCTACAACTAGAAATATAAATTATTGGAAAAATATCTAGTAGCTATATATAATATCACAGATATTATATATAATATATATCATGCATAATATATACAATTAATTATTAATATTTTTATTGTACAAAAAGCCAATATTATAAAAGATATTTTATTTTATTTTAGATGTTTAAAAAATGTTTATATGATAAGGAAATGTAATAAGCATACATATAATCTTATAACCTTTTAGTAACAGGGTTATAGGAACTCATTCATATTTATATGCTTCCTGCAGTTAGGATTGACTGGTCTTTGAAAGGTTTTGGAGATATGACATTGCCCAAGTGCTTGCTGATATAAATTTTCATGGATTCTTCTCAGTCTCTCACACATCTACACCACACATCCGTCCCTTCATATTGTAAGTGATGTACATACCTCTCTAATTGGCATAATTTCTCAAAGGACAATCAGAAATTGCAGTGGCCACACTAGGGAAATTTTGGCATAAACTTATTGCTTCTGTTCATTGGACAGATGTAATAGGACAATAAAGGAAAAATCCTTGTGAGGAGATTCTCTGTCCTGCGTGTCTAATAGAGAGATTACTCTGTTAATGCACAAGTCTTCATTTTTCATTTTCATACCTCTGGGATAAATAAACACTGTGCTTTTAATTACATGGCTCTACAGAATTGTCAGGTATGTGACTTATAGTTTAAACAGTCCATAATAACTTGTTCTTGCATGTGTGAGGGCACGTGTGAAATGGATTTTTCTTCCTTTAAGCACCTACTACTCATTGCAGAGGGGAGATAATAAACCTTTTGCAATGACAATTTTATATCTTCCTGAATCTAGTTCCCCTTCACTTATTCATTCTCGCTTTTTCTCCTATTCTTTTTTGCTTGGGAAAATTTGAAATTAATTGATCATAAGTACTGTTTATATCATTACTATAGATATCATAAGACTATTGTTCAGATAGTCAAAAATTAATAAGAAAAGGAAAATGATTTACTGTGTTTTATTTATCTTCTTTTCTCTTGCCAAAATTTAAAAAAAGCTAAAAAAGCATACTTGTATGTATGAGTAACATTGTTAACCTTTTAGATGAAAAGAAAATCAGGCTCATAACTATTTCAGCTTAAACTCAAAAGTCTTGACTTTAAACATAGGTGAATGCATAGGTCTATCTATTTATTTATTCAAAACTACTGTATTTATTTTAAAAGAGCTTAGGTAATTTCCTAATAAATAAATAGCACTGCAGGTAAGTCAATAATTTAACTTTAAGAGCTATTTTACCATTATTTCCTCAAATAGTCTATGATTATAAATATATAAAGTTTAAATAATTAAAATTTTAATAATGGATATAATTTAAAAGGATTTAATCTTGTGAATTCCTATTGATCCTATTAAACTGATGTACTAGATTGTCTTATTGATGATAGTACAAATTATATATATTTAATATGAATCTGTAAGTTGTAATTTCCAAATTTTTAGTTAACATTACGATCTTATACTCATATTTAATTAAATTAATAAAATTATCTTTGGATAACTGAACAATTTTTAATTAAGAAAAATATATAAATATTAGTCTCTAAACATGGTTTTAAATTGACCCACTTCCTTATAGAATGGAAATGGAATGTAAAAATATTTTATTTTAAGTTATTTAAATTAAATAAAATATGTAATTAAAAAATAGCTAAAACATTCTTGGATTCTTTGTGCATTTTCTTGAGTCTAAAGAAATAAATGTTGGTTACTTTAAAGCTGGTAATTATTAAAAAGTATACAGAGAAATAGAAATATGTAAACAAAATAATAAATATGATTTGTTCATTTATTTCCTTAGAGAAGGTTTACAGTTAATTAATAAATTTATTAAGTATATAATTGTCTTCAATATACTGATAAAGTTAAATATATCTTAAAGATAAAGTTAAAAGCTTTAATTTAATTGTCTATGTGCATAGTCATGTATTTGTGATTGGCTAAATACATGTAAAAATGTATTAAAATTACATCATACATTTATCAATAGTATAAACATAATAAAAGATATATTGAGGTCACACTTTAAGTTAAAAGGTCTGAGGAATTTGAACTCTGTTTGCCTGTAGTTGTAATACTATAGACGATGAATCAGAAGGAAAAAGAGACCTGTGTTATTTTTTTTAAGGTTGCCACAATGTTAATGGATATATTCATATACAAAAGGGCTTATGAATCTTCATTAAAAATTATTTATGAATTATATACTAAACAAAATTGGAATTTAATTTTGTTTCTGTAAAATGACCAAATTAGGTTGTATCAAGATAAGAGAGTTTACAAATATTTTGTTAACTTTCTAAACTTTTTGGAAAACTCTTAAATCATTTTCACAAAAAGCTCCTAATTTGTTTAAAATTAAGGTCCTAAAATTTTTATTACTTGTTGTTTGTTTGAAAATATAACCCTAATTTTTACAAAATGTAGATGAGGTGGAGAAAATGAAGAAATCTTTTTTTATATGTGCCATAGGCCTTACAACTGTCAGTGGTAAGACTACCCAGAAATTAGAAATCTCCCAGAGATTTAACTATATCCAAAAGACATTGGCAATTCACTATGATCTTTACACGAAAAAGTGGCATAATCGCAACTGCATTTGAGAAGCTTTAATCAGTCAACAAATTATAACATGGATAAGACACAACAAGACCAAAAACATAAAAAGTAAATACAGATTTCTGAGTAGAGTGTTGGAAATTTGTATATGAAATTATGTTTAAGCTATGCCTATCTTGAAAACTGAAGAATCCATAACTTTAACGTTTCTATTTTTTTTTTTTCAAATTAGACAAGTACGAGCTAACGAGACAAATGAGAAAATACTACAAAATTTACTGTACCTCTATTGTGCCTTCACCCAGGAACAAAAATGCAGAATTAATGTGTTCAGGTTTGTTCTCATAGACTGCACCTCCAGTGCAGTTTGCAGCCAGGAAAAAGTAGGTATCAATAATCATGTCACATTTTTCACCTTCAGATCCTTTCAAAGAGATGCAAAATTAAATCACCTATCATAAACTTGAATTCACATTGAATTATTAAGGACAGTTGTCAAATTACCTGAAAATATAATTTTGACAGCAGTTGCCACACAATAAGCTTCTATATAGCTGTAGAATATTAAATTTTAAAGAGACCAAAAAGATAATAAAGCCCAAACCTCTCATGTTAAAAATAGACTGAGAAACAGAACATCAGAACAAGAACAAGGCACAGCTCTCAGGTCAAAGCATTTAAAAAATACATATTTTTTAAAATAATCAAATGTCCACTAAATTGCCAATTAATAAGTGTAAAAAATGATGTGATAACTATAAAAATAATGATAAATTTTATACAAAAATAAAATGAAATCATTTTTACTTTTTATATATTGTGATTGCATCGGAAACCATTTGGAAAAACAAATTCTTAAAATATTATAATGGGGGCCGAGCCCGTGGCTCACTCGGTAGAGTGCTGCGCTGGGAGCGCGGCGACGCTCCCGCCGCGGGTTCGGATCCTATATAGGAGTGACCGGTGCACTCACTGGCTGAGTGCCGGTCACGAAAAAAAACGATAAAAAAAAAATAAAAAAATAAAAAAATAAAAAAATATTATAATGGACAAATTATCATCCCCTCATTCTAGTCTAATGGAGGAAGAGAATTTGTGTGTTTCTGTGTGTGTGCATGTAGGTATACACATAGGTACACATGCATAGATATAGATACATAATTTAGATAATTTATACTTTAATATTGGACATAATACCTGTGATATAAGAAGAAATGAAATAGCAAAAAAGCAAAAGAATTTAACCGATATTGATGAGAATGTGACCTATATTCAAAAGAAAACTTTGTAAATATAAATACATAGATGGTCTAGCTGTAGAATTACAAGATAAAGACTTTAATTATAAATTTGTTGAGGAATCTATTGGAAAAGATGAATAAAATAGGCATACAGGGAATTAGGGAATGAAAGATTTGGAAACTGTAAAAAAAAAAAGAGAGAGGAAAGAGTAAATCTCATAATTGTGAGGAGAAAGGATCTGATTAGGCTGACATAAGAACTTGTTATCAGTCATTAATAGAGGTAATATTCCCAAATAGTGAAAAAACACAGGAGACCTGATGCAGTCTCCTTGTAAATATAGCAAATCTTCTAGTAGTTAGACAATTAGTATTTGCTAGGGGTTAGTATCTATCTAAGGAATCCTTTAGCATGATATCCCTGATTTATGATTGATTATGGTTAACAAGCCTAAATTCTATGGACTTATGAGGCATAGGTTCCTGGAAAATATTGTATAAGCTATGAATCTTACAAGTGAATAGTAAAATAGGAATGGTACGTAAACCGACATCTCCCTGCTATGTGCATTCATACCTCACATAGAAATCTCACTTCTATGGAAGAAAAGGAAGGAGCTAGAAAGCCAAGCAGAATATCTCAAAGCTCCTCAAATCTGCCTAAGTAACGTGACTGCTTATAACTTTAAGATTATAGAAAATTTCTGCTATATTAGTAGTAGGATAATCAATGAATGGGTTTATCAGCAGATCAGACACAAGAGAAGAAAAGATTAGTAAATTTAATCATAGGTCAATAAAAATCATATGTTCAATGTGCTGGGAGTAAATAGCTCAACCCTGGTTATGCTAGCTTCATTTAGCAGTCAAATAGTGCTCCTCTTTCTATTTTTTTTTTTTTTTTGGTAAGAATTTATGTAGTGTTAGAATTAACTCTTCATTCAAAATTTGAGAAAATTTGGATAAAAGGCCATATATTCCCAGTAGGCTTCTTTGTGGAATGATTTTAAAAATTATTGTATTCAATTACTTAAGAAGTTGTAGGATGGGCCGAGCCCGTGGCGCACTTGGTAGAGTGCTGCGCTGGCAGCGCGGCGACGCTCCCGCCGCGGGTTCGGATCCTATATAAGACTGACCAGTGCACTCACTGGCTGAGTGCCGGTCACAAAAAAAAAAAAAAAAAAAAAAAAAAAAGAAGTTGTAGGATTACACAGATTTTATATTTGTGATTGATTTTGTTTATCCAACTAGTATTTTCCTAGAAATTCATCTATTTCATCTTTGTCCAATTTATTAGCATAGAGATTTCATAATCATATCTAACTAAACATTTGGATTTAACTTTGTTATATTTTTGCAACCTTGTTGCCTCTGCCTTCCTAAGCCTCCAAAGGGAGATAATGAATAAAGAAATAAGTAAAATGAAAGCTTTAACCCACAAAGATAATGTGAAGAAAGTCAATAGAGAGCAAATATTTTCAATATATCTTGAGAAGCTAAAAAATGGTGGAAAAGTGACTAAATTAGCAGTACGGCAATAGTCAAAGCATAGAAGTCTCCTGAAGGCATAATTATGAAAAACAAATTTATTTGACTAGCAGAAAGCTTGAGATGTTCTGGGTTTAAGAGCATCTAAGAATGTGATACTGAGGTGGATTCTCAGGATTGCTCTGGCTATTTGGGGTCTTTAGTTTTTCCATATAAATTTTAGGATTTTTTTTTTATTTCTGTGGATTTTTGTTTGTTTTTATGGGTAGAATTACATACACACACACACACACACACACACACACACACATATATAAATATACACACACACACACAATGTGTAATGATCAAACCAGGGTAGTTAGCAAATTCATCATGGCAAAAATGTATCATTTATTTTTGATGAGAACATTTGAACTCCTCTCCTCTAGCCACTTGAGGACATACAATAAATTATTTAAAATTGTAGATGCCTAGCACTAGTGTACACACTAAAACTTATTTTTCCTATCTAGCTGTAATGTTGTATCCACTAACCAACATTTCACTAGGCCTCTCCTACCTCTTCTTCCCAGCCACCAGTAACCATATTTCAACTCTCTACTTCTAAAAGTTCAACTTTTTTTTAAGCACCCACATATGAATGAGAACATGTGCTGTTTATCTTTCTGTGCATGACCTATTTCATTTAACATAATGTCTTTCAGGCTCATCTACCTTGCTGCAAATGACATAATTTTATCTTTTTCTTGGTTGAGTAGCATTTCATTGTATATATATGTCACATTTCTTCATCCATTTATCTGGTGACACTTAGGTTGATTCCGTACCTTGGTTATTCTTAATAGTGTTGCAACAGATATGGAGGTGCAGATATCTTTTCAGTATGCTAATTTCCTTTCTTTTGGATAAAGAACTAGCAGTGAGATTGCTGGATCATGTGGTAGTTCTACTTGAAGTATTTGAGGAACCTCCTTATAGTTTTCCATAATGGCTATACTAATTTACATTCTCACCAACAGTATATGAGTTCCCCTTCCTCTGCATCCTCACCAAAACTTGTTTTTTTGTTGTTTGTTTGTTTATTTGTTTTTTGTTTTGTCTTTCTAATAATAGCCATTCTAATTGGAGTGAAGTTGTATCTTATAGTTGTTTTGATTTGCATTTCCTTGATGATTAATGATGCTGAGCATTTTTCATTTGAATGTTGGCCATTTTTATGTCTTCTTTTGAGAAATGTGTGTTCAGGTCATTTGCCCATTTTTAATTGAATTATTTGTGGGTTATTTGATTTTGAGTAGTTTAAGTACCTTGTATATTCTGCGTATTAATTTACCAGATGAATAGTTTGTAAATATTTTCTTCAATTTTGCTGGTTGCCTCTTTACACTGTTGATTATTTCTTTTCATGTGCAGAAGATTTTTAGTTTGATATAATCCCATTTGTCTATTTTTGCTTTTGTTGGCTATACTTTAGAAGTCTTATTCATGAAATATTTGCACAGTCCTATGTCCTGAAGTGTTTCCCCTGTGTTGTTGTTGTTGTTGTTGTTTTTATAGAAGTTTTGTAGTTTTGGGTATTAATTTAAGTCTTTAATCAATTTTGAGTCAATTTGGGCATATGGTGAGAGATACAGGTCTAGTTTCGTTCTTCTGCATATAAATATACAGTTCTCCCAGCACCATTTATTGAAGAGACAGTCTTTTCCTCAATGTATGTTGTTGGCACCTGTGTTGAAGATTAGTTGGCTGGAAGTATACAGATTTATTTCTGGGTTCTCTGTTCTGTTCCATTGGTCTATATGTCTGTTTTTATATTAGTACCATGCTGTTTTGATTACTATAGCTTTATAGTATATTTTGAAGTTAGGTAGTGTAATGCCTCTAGCTTTGTGCTTTATGCTGAGGATTGCTTTGACTATTTGGGGTCTTTTGTGGTTCCATATACATTTAAGAATTGTTTTTACTATTTCTGTGAAGAATGTCTTTGGTATTTTGACAGATTATATTGAATCTGTGCATAGCATTGGGTAGTATGGACATTTTGACAATATTAATTCTTCCAGTCCATGAACATAAAATATCTTTCCATTTTTTATGTCCTTTTTAATTCTTTTATTGGTGTATTATAGGTTTTATTGTAAAGATCTTTCACCTCCTTGGTTACATTTATTCCTAGGCATTTTACTTTTTGGTAGATATTGTAAATGGGATTGTTTCTTGATTTCTTTTTTTTACTGGATTGTTGTTGATGTATAAAAATGCTACCAATTTTTGTATATTGATTTTTTATCTCGCGAATTTACTGAATTTGTTTATTAGTTTAAAAATGTTTTGGTGGAGTCTTTAGGTTTTTCTACATATAAGATCATGTCATCTGTAAACAGGGACAATTTGACTTCCTTCATTCTAACATGAATGCCCTTTTATTCTTTATCTTGCTAAACTGCTCTGGCCCCAACTTCTAGTTTAATGTTAAATAAGAGTGGTGAGAATGGGCATCCTTGTCTTGCTCTTGTTCTTAGAAGAAAATTTTCAACTTTTTCTTTTTCAGGATGGTGTTTGCTTTGGATTTGTCATATATGACCTTTATTCTGTTGAGGTACTTTCCTTCTATGCCTAATTTTTGAGAGTTTTTATGATGAAGGAGTGTTGAGTTTTATCAAATGCTTTTTCTGTATATATTGAGGTAATCATATGGTTTTTGACCTTCATTTTGTTGATGTGATGTATCTCACTTACTGATTTGCATCTGTGGAACCATCCTTGCTTCCCTGGGAAGGGTCCTACTGGTCATAGTATAAAATCTTTCTGATGTGCTACTGAATTTAGTTTGCTACCATTTTGTTGAGAATTTTTGCATCTATCTTTTTCAGGGATATTGATCTTCAGTCTTCTTTTTTTGTGTGTCCTTGTTCAGTTTTAGTATCAGGATGATGTTGGCATGATAGCACGAGTTTGAGAGAATACTCCTTGCTACAATGTTTTGAAATATTTTGAAAAGAATTGGTATCTTCTTTAAAATCATGGTAGAATTCAGCAGTGAAGCCATCTGGTTTGGGGCTTTTCTTTGTTGGAAGACTCATTATTGGTCTCTTCTGGTTTACTATTTCTTCTTAGTTCAGTCTTAATAGGTTGCATATGTCCAAAAATTTATCCATTTTCTCCAGATTTTCCAATTTGTTGACATTATATTTGTTCATAATAGTTTCTAGTGATTCTTTATATTTCTGTGGTATTGGTTATAATGTCTCCTTTTTCATTTCTGATTTTCGTTATTCATGTTTTCTCTCTTTTTTTCTTAGTTTTTCCAGTTAATGGTTTGTCAATTTTATCTATTCGCAAAGCCAACTTTTCATTTTGTTGATCTGTTATGTCTCTTTTTTGGGTTTCTATATCTTTTAGTTCTACTGTGATCTTTGCTATTTCTGTTCTTCTACTAATTTGGGGATTGGTTTGTTCTCACATTTCCAGTTTCTGGAGGTACACTTTTTGATGTAAGCAATTATTGCAAGAAACTCCCCTCTTAGTACTGCTTTTGCAATAATCCATACGTTTTGGTTTGTTGTGCTTCTATTTTTATTTGTTTCAAGAATTTTTTGATTTCCTACTTAACTTCTTCTTTGATCCATCAATCATTCAGGAGCATGTTTTTTAATTTGTGTGTATTTGTACAGATTTTTTTTAGATGGATATCCAGTTCCATATTAATTATTGAATAGACCCTACTTACCCTAATAATTTGAGATAGAAATTTTATTATGTGAAATTTTCTACATGACTTGTATTTGTTCTTGGACTTTGTATTTTGCCATGCTTGTTGACCATCAATGCAACAGTGCTATGCTTTTCATTATTGTAGCTTTATATTACAATTTAATATCTGGCAGAGATACTTCTCTACCCCACCTGCCCACATGATATACTTTTGCAGAATATACTTGGCATTGTATACTTAGTTTTCCATGTGAACATTAAGAAATAAGATACCAATTTCACAAAACAAAGAAAAAAATGCTATTATTTTATTGAAATTATAATAAATATATGAAATAATATAGATAATTAAAACCTTTAACATGTTGTGCTTCCTCTCCAATGGCATAAAGATCTCTTTGGGGGGTATTATTATTTTTTATTTTGAATTCACTGATATAATTATATGTATTATCACATACAAAATGATGTTTTGAGGTTTATATACATTGTGGGATGACTAAATGTAGCTAATTAGCACATACATTATCACACATAGTTATTATGTTTGTGGTAAAAACACATCAGAAAGTATAAAACTCAGTAAAAGTATGCACACAAATTTAGAATTCTCTAATACTATAATGGTGGTATATAAATCACTTATTCTTTAGCATAAAGGTTGAAAGACAAAACTATTAAACATAATAATAGCGACAGCATAATATATCTTTAGAATTTTTTTCAGATTATGCATTCAAGTACCTATAGGACAGCAATACCAAATGTTTTCTTCATTTAGAATATGCACTTTTTATTCATTTTAGTCCTATGCATTTTAATATTTCAATTGGTGTCATGTGAATTTTTTAATTATATCAGATAATTGTCTTTTATTTGTTTATGAAGCAATTTGTTTAATAATTAGCATATTAATAAAATAATATAATTATCTTACTGTAAAAATGTTTTAAAATTTTATTGTATATAATATGAATGAAAAGCATTAAACCACAATTTTTTTAAACTTAGATTTTTTAAAAAATCTTGAATCCTATCATTCTAATGTATATATAAATAGATGCCTTGAAAGTGGAGCAATATGGTAAAAATAGCTTTCAATAAAGACTTATTTGGAGATACAGCATTTCCTGCTTTCACAATAATCACTGTTAAATTAGAAAAGTAATTTATAATGAATAGGTTATAATTACATCTTGTAAGATCCACTATTTCCTGATCAAAAAATGGAAAATTTAAAGTAAATGTAGGTCTGCAACATCAATTCACAAAGAAATCCTAATAACTTAGAAAAAAAATACTAGTAGATATTAAACTTTTTAAGTGTTTATGTTTAATTTCAATAAGAAAACTGTAATAATGACATACTTAAAAAGAAAAGTATTTAAGAGAACTTCTCTCTATTTCTTTGCAATTTTATCTTTTCTTAAGTATGAGTCATAATGTTTTATTTCACTTCACAACTCATTATCCACTCTGTCAGTACCTCCTTTGCTAAACCTAATAATACATATAATGAACATAGATGATGACATTGAAAAGAAACAGCTCACGTCAGCTCTTTTTTTCAAGTTGTGCACTGTAGACCAATTGTCCTTGAAGGGGCTTCTTCTAATTAATTACCATCCCTTCTTTGTAGAGCAGTCATATTGGCAAAAAATTGATTAGGCGTGTAAGACACTTCATTTAGGTTGCAGAAAAATACCTTAATTAAAATAATTTTACTGCTGGTAAAATTAATGCATACCATTCAAATTCACCAGCTTGATTTTAAAATTCCTCCTCAATTATATTTTATGAGAGGAAAAAAAGAAAAGTAGATCTTAATGGCAACAACCAGAAAAAATAACTCTTGCTGTACATAAAATGTATAATTTTATTTATGTATTTTTTATTCTAGATTCTATTTTGTTTTGAAAACTTTACCAAGAGAAGTTGCACTGTTGGATCTTTATACTAATATTCAAAATTAGTTTGGGTAGCTCTACTTAAATATTTATTGAATATTAAGCATTTTCACACTGGCTTCGTTCCCTTGGTCAGCTTAAGTCATTTAGGTTCTTAGATATAGGAGCACATAATTCTTATTTTTGTGATAATCAGATATATGCAGTAATCTCTGACTATAGATTCATAAAGGAATAATGATTAAATATGCATATATTACTTTCACAATAATGGCTCAGTGCCAATTTATCCATGAGAAATTTTGACTTTGTATTACACCCTCAAGTTCTAAAAATATATGTTTGGTATGTTACTGCCATTCATCAAATTGACTGTTTGCTTAGAGCTGATTTATACATGAGCAATTAGACTTTATATTACTTCCTCCATTTTCAAAATACATTTCATCATTGTGAATAAGTTCTCTTTAGGCATTTTTAGTTCTCCAAAGAAGCTTAATGTTTAAAAACAATTAAACATATTCAAACATTATTCCTGTATTGAGACAAGAGGAAATCAAATACAAAAGTGATGCAAGCACTGAAATCCATGAACTGATTTAGTGTGTAACAGTAGACAGTGTTTCTCAATCTGTTAGTTCAAAGCATTTATGAAGCCTTTAAAAATCTTCTGGCTCCACCTCACTGCAATTCCAGTTTGTTCTGTAGTGGAAGTTCAGCATTAGTATGTTTCAAGGGGTCCTCACATGACTCAAATATGTGGCCAGGGTTTAAGACCACCAAACTAACGCAATCTCTAAGTTGTTCCAAGACCAGATAATTCACTTAAATTTAACTTAGGTTGCTGTTGTTCTTGTTTGTTTGTTTTGATTGATTGTGTCATTTGTAAAATAGTAAGTATTCATAACACAGTCTCTGAAGTTCCCTTTAGCACTAACATAGTGTGATCAACAAGTCAGTGCTCTCTTCTACCGCTTTGGATCTTGAGTGTGATTTACGTAATGAACTGATAACTGTTTCTGTCATTAGAGATTGCTCACTCTGCAGAATACAATTTTATGAGTGTGGTGAAAGAAATTATCATGTTTTCTGTTTAAAAGGCTAATTGTTATTTTATGTCAACACTGTTTTAATGTAACAGAAATCTTAAAAATGCAGCTGCTCTCAGTTAAATAAAATAAGCTGTTAGTTAAGAGTAGACACAGCAAATCTACTAATTTGCTGGTTGTGATAACTACAATAACTACAAAATATCAATGTGAGAGACATATTCTTTAAAATAATGAATTAAAGTACCATACTGTTTTAAGAACGTGAATCAAATTTGCATCAGCTAAATCAAATAGTATTAATGTAATCAAAGAACAAAAAATTATGTTCATTGAAATAGGTTCTGAAATAGCAACTGCTTCTATAAAAAAATTAAAATACATTTAATAAAATATGTGCTGGAAAAATTTTATTTCAGGTTTTTAAGCAAGAAAACTAGTAGTCTTGTTGACACTTCCATCACTTTCTCTGTATAATCCATAAACAGGAACTTCCACTTATTTCAAGCTTTCATCACCTCACATTCACATGATTCCAACCAACTCCCTACCTTTTTTCCCCTCTCCAATCTATTTCCCCACTTGATTTTTTTTTTAATGTGTCAAACTTTGCAATGATTCAATATCAATATATTTATCCTGATATTTTAGTTCTGGCATTGCCCCCTTGCCCAATTCTTACTTTTACTCTTTTCTCAGAGCTCCAGCCAGGTCTTCAAAGGATCCATCTCTTTCAATACAATGTTTTAAGAAATATAGTACCCTAAATCCAGAATTCTGTCTTCCCCAAATTCTCTTCCATGACATCATTCTCCATATCTCTCTTCGAAGGTCATTTTCGAATGGCAAGCTTTTCAGACGTCCCAACTTCCTTTCCCAATTGCCCATATTTTTCCTCTTTTTTTTCTCTCAGTAGGTTCTTTGGCTGTTAGCTTTCATGGGAGGCTATTTGTTCCCAAAAGAGCATTTTGTGTCAAATACATTTATATGTTTATCATTGAGAATATTTGTCCAATATCCCTCCCTCCAAATAGATCCATGAGGAGGAAACAGCTCTAGTTTTCCTCGCCCTAGTATATCTTGCACAAAGCAGAATTCCTAGGATATAGTTGGTGTTCCTGTTAACAAACAAATTGGGGTATAAGTGTATTAATTTCATTTTTAACTTTATTTTGCATTTTAAGATATAAAATACCTTGTGTGATTAGAAAATGAATACATGCCTTGTAAATTTTGAAGTGATTAGTCAAATTAGAAATTCTAAAATTAAATGTATTACCTGTAAATCTCAATTGCCACACATATTCAAATTGAGGAGGACCTTTAGCTTGGCAAATATCGTGGCAGATGGATCCATAGTAGCAGAGGTACAGATGAATGAAGTAAACATTCTTCACAAACCAACATGAATTTCTTGTGCACCCTGGAGTGCATACATACTAGAAAAAAAATAATGAAAAATAATAGATACTGTATCAAAATATTATCAGCTAATATGCATATGAATAGCTAATTTTTAAAGCCAGTGACTAAAGAAAAGTTTATGGGACACACCTTTAATTCCTCTCTTTGCTTATTTTTTCTAATTCTTTATCTTCTCTTTCTGTACCATCTTTCTTTATGTTAACTTTCAAAATGCCTATGTGATATTCTTTTGGTTTTGACTCACTCTCCATTATACAAGAGTACCTTATCTTCTCTTTCCTGAGCTATAATATGTTTCTCCCCAAATTAAAAATAACTGTCATATAAATTGAGAGACACACCATTTAAAACATATATGATGCAATTGAATTAACACAAAAGAGAAGAAACAATTCATATCAGTTCTGAATGACAAGGTACTGTACAAATTTTTTCTATCAGTTGAAAATATTTTAAGATATTCAGGCATATTTTGTAATAATACGATTAGTCTATGCTAATTTTCTGTATCTTCAAAGACAGAAATCATACCTAGTTATAACCACAACTAAATCAATTAAATTTAAATCATTTTAAGTCACACTGAGGCCATCATTAAGTCTTAGTACATACAACTCTACTTAGGTCTTAGAAAGACATAAACCAGTGAATACTTTAAGCCCTAGAGACAGATTAAGGCTATGTATTCTGTTTAGAGCACACTTTACAATAATTTCTAGTTTTCCAAGTTTCCAATGAACAAGTTCCCCCTGAATCTAGCAGGACAAAAATACAGTACAGTCATGGGGCTCAAGAAATCATTAACATCTGACACTTTCTCTAATCCAGTTGCTACTCTAAGTAAGCTTTGTTCTAATTATTTCAAGTCATGATGTCTTCCATCTGGATTCACAATCACAGTCTTCTAAGTGTATGACAGAACATGAATCTTAAGGCATGTCACTATGCTGATTAATAAAAGAGCATACAACTAACTGGAACCAACACTGAAGACAACAAAAAATCTGAAAATTTATTGTGATTTAATTATATTGATTGGCAACCCAAAAAATACACTCCTATGAAATTTCCAAGTCTTCTAAAAATATTTGTAATTAAAAAAAATGTGATTGTACATATCTGTGGTGTACAGCATTGAATATCGATACCTGTATGCAACATGTGATGGATAAATCAGGATAATTAGTATGTTCAATATTGTACCAATTTCTCCTAACCTTCCTCTGCCTCTCCCTTTCCCACATCTGGTGACCTCAACTCTGTGCTCTCCTTTTGAATGTTCAATGTATTATTATGTTATTATGATTGTTGTCTCTCTCTCTCTCTCTCTCTCTCTCTCTCTCTGTCTCTCTCTCTTCCTTTTTTTCCTTTCCTGTCCCCCCTCTCTCTCTCTCTCCTTCATTCTTTCCTTCCTTCCTTCCTTCTTTCTTCCCTATCACTTATGAGTGAGGATAAATGGTATTTTGCTTTCTCTGCCTAGCTAATTTCACTTAACATACATTTCTCGAAGTTCATCCATGTTGCTACAAGTGGCAGTATTTCATTCTTTTTCATTAGAGTAGTATTCCATTGTGTATATATACCACACTTTCCTTATCCAGTCATCGGATGATGGAAATTAAGGTATGTTCTAACTCTTGGCTATTGTAAATAGAGCTTCAATAAACATGGAAGCACAGGTATCACTTCAACATAATGTTTCCATTTCTTTGGTATTACTCAACAGTGGAATTGCTGGATCGTATGACAGTTCTATCTGTTGTTGAATGAGAAACCTCCATACCATTTTCCATGAGGGCTGCACCAATTTATAGTCTCACCAATGCTGTAAGAGTGTTTCTCTTTCTCTGCATCCTTGACAACATTTGATATTCTTGCTCCTTTTGATATTAGCCAGTCTAACTGGGGTGACATGATATCTCAATGTGGTTTTGTTTTGCATTCCCTGATGCTGAGTGATGTTGAGCATTTTTTTCATGTGTCTGTTGGTCATTTGTCTATGTTCCTTTGAAAAATGCCTATTCATCTCCTGTCCCCATTTTTTAATCTGGTTATTTGTTTTTTTACCGTTAAGTTGTTTCAGTTCCTTGTGTATTCTGGACATTAATCCTTTTTGGATGCATAATTTGCAAGTATTTTCTCCCATTCTGTAGGTTGTCTTTACACCCTGTTGATTGATTCTTTTGCTGTGAAGAAGCTTTTTACTTCAATATGATCCCATTTGTTTATTTTTTTCTTTTGTTGCCTGTGCTTGGGGGGGGGGGGATCACATTCATGAAGTCTTTGCCCAGTCCTACTTCAGAAGTGTTTCCCTTATGTTTTCTATTAAGAGTTTTATAGATTTGTGTCTTTTATTTAATTCAATCCATTTTGCATTGATTTTGTTATATATAGAGAGGTATAAGTCTAGTTTCATTCTTCGGCATATGGATATCTAATTTTCCCAGCACATGTATTGAAGTTAGTCTTTTCCCCAATGTATATTCTTGGTGCCTTTACCAAAAATCATTTTTTTGTAAATATGTGGGTTGATGTCTGGGTTTTCTATTCTGTTCTTTTGGTCTGTGTGTCTGTTTTTATGACAATACCGTGCTGTCTTGATTACTATAGCTTTGTAGTATAATTTGAAGTCAGTTGGTGCCTCTGACTATATTTTCTTATTTTATTTTATTTTATATTTTATTTTATTTTATATATTTCTTTATTTTATTTTATTTTATATTTTCCTCAGGATTGCTTTGGATACTTCAGGGTATTTTATTATTCCATATGAATGTTAGAATTGTTTTTGTTTTTGTTTTTGTTTCTGTATTTTTGTGAAGAATATCACTGATATTTTGATGTGGATTACATTGAATCTGTAGAATGCTTTGCATAGTATGGACATTTTCACTATGTTAATTCTTCTGGTCCAAGACCATGGAACATCTTTCCTTCTTTTTGTGTCCTCTTCAATTTCTATCAACAGTGATTTGTAGTTCTCACTGTAGATATTTTTCATGTCCATGGTTAACTTTATTCCAGAGTTTGTTTGTTTGTTTGTTTGTTTGTTTGTTTGTTTGTTTGTTTGTTTTGGTGACTATTATAAGCAGGTTAGCTTCCTTGATTTCATTTTCTGCTAGTTCATTTTTGGAATATAAAAACGCTACTGATTTTTATGTGTTGATTTTGTATCCTGAAACTTTACAGAAATTGTTTATCAACTCAAAGAGTTTTGTTGTAGAGTCTTTAGGCCTTTCTTTATAAAGGATCAGGTCATCTTCAAATGAGAACAATTTGATTTCATCTTTTCCAGCCTGGATGCCTTTATTTCTTTCTCTTGCCTGATTGCTCTGACTAGTACTTCCAATACTATGTTAACAGAAGTGGTGAGAATAGCCATCCTTGTCTGGTTCCCATTCTTATAGGAAATGCTGAAAGCTTTTAGGATGATATTGGCAGTGCCTTTGTTATTAAATGACTTTTAGTGTGTTGAGATACTTTCCTTCTCTATCTCATTTGCTGAGAGTCTATCTTATAGGGATGTTGAATTTTGTCAAATGATTTTTCTGGGTTTATTGAGATAATCATATGGTTTTTGTTCTTGATTTTGCTGATGTAGTGCATCACATTTATGGACTTGCATATGTTGAACCATCTTTGCATCCCTGGAATGAATCCCATCTGATTCTGATGGATAATTTTTTTGATGTGTTACTGTATTCTGTTTGCTAATATTTTGTTAATGATTTTGGCATCTATATTCATCAGAGATATTGGTCTGTACTTTTCTTGTTTTGTTGTATCCCTGCTGGGTTTTAGTATCAAAGTAATGCTGGCCTCATAGAATGAGTATGGAAGAATGGCCTCTGTTTTAATTTTTTGGAATAGTTTGAAGATAATTGTTATTAATTGTTTTTTAAAGAGTTGGTCAAATTCAGCAGTAAAGCCATCCTGTCCTGAGATTTTATACATTGGGAGACTTCTGATTGTTGTTGCAATCTTGTTTCTTTTTGTTGGTTTGTAAGGTTTTCTATGTGTTCTTGGTTGAATCTTGGTAGTTTGTATGCCTCCAGAATTTTATCCATTTCCTCCAGGTTTTCAAATTTCTTGGAATGAATTTGTTTATCTTAGTCCCTACTGATTCTTTGTATTTATGTGGTTATCAGTTTTAATGTCACATTTTTCCTTTTGGATTTTTTGATTTTTGTAGTTTTTGTCTTCTCTCTTCTTCTTCTTCTTTTTTTTTTTTTTTTGTTAACCTAGCTGATGATTTGTCTAGTTTTTTGGTCTTATAAAAAAACATTTTTTTCTGTTTCATTTATCTTTATTATCTTCCTATGTGTCTCTATTTCATCTCTTTCTGCTCTGATCTTCATTACTTCTTTCTGTCTACTAATTTTTTGGTTTGTATTGTTCTTGTGTTTATAGTTCTTTGAGGTAAAACATTAAGTTGATTATATCAAATCTTTCTATTCTTTTCATGTAAGCATTTATTTTGATAAACTTCTCTTTATTACTGCTTTTGCAGTATCCTATAGGTTTGAGTATGATATGTCTTTATTTTTATTAGTTTCAAGAAAGTTTTTGATTTTTTAAAAAATTTCTTCATGGACTCATAGGTTGTTCAGGAGCATGTTGGTTCATTTCATGTATTTGTATATTTCTAGAATTTCAGTTGGTATTTATTTCCAGTTTTATTCTGTTGTGCTCTGAGAAGCTACTTAAAATGATTTCTATTTTTTAAAATTTGATGAGACTTGGTTTGTGACCTAACATGTGGTTTATCCTGGAGAATGTTCCATGTGTTGGTGAGAAGAATGAATATTGTGTAGTTGTTAGATATAATATTCTGAGGATATCTACCAGGTCCAATTGATCTAGTTTGTAGTCCAGATCCTGTGTTTCTCTGCTGATTTGTTGCCTAGGTGATCTATCCATTGCTGAAAGATGTGTTTTCAGGTCCCCAACTATTATTGTATTGGGGTCTATCTTTTTTTTTTTTAAGGTCTAATAGTGTTTGCTTTATTTATCTGGGTGTTCCAAGTTGGGTGCATATGTATTTATGACTGTTATTTCTTCTAGCTGGATAGATCCCTTTATCATTATATAATGATCTTCTTGGTCTCTTTTTATGTTTTTTTTTTGGTGAAAGTCTATTTTACCCAATATAAGAGTAGCTACTCCTGCTCATTTTTGTTTTCTATTTGCATTGTGTATCTTTTTCTATCCCTTTACTCTTTGTCTGTGTATGTCTTCACAGTTGAGTTGTGTGTCTTGAAGACAGCATATTGTTCGGTCTAGTTTTTTAATCCAATCAGTATGTCTGTGTCTTTTGAGTATGAATTTAATCCATTTATATTTAGGGTTATTATTGAAAGGTATTGAGTTACCCCTGGAACTTTATCAATTTTCAGTTGGGTGTTCAAATATCTTTTGTTCCTTTCTCCTTTTATTGCTTGTTTTTGTTGTTTGTTTTTTGAGGTGGCTAGATAAAGGTTCTTTCACTTTTGCATTTGTGTTTTTGTTCTACTAGTGTGTTTTGCTCTTTTTATATATTCATGGTAGTGATTATTATTATTATTATTTTTTGATTCCAGATGCAGTACTCCTTTGAGGATTTCTTGTTGGGTTGGTCCTGTGAGGGTGAACACTTGCAGTTTTTGTTTGTTTAGGAAATATACTATTTCTCTCTCATTTCTGAAGGATAGCCTTGATGGGTATGATATTATTGTCTGGCATTTTTTTCCTGTAGTATTTTGATTATATCATCCCATTCTCTTCTGGCCTTTAGGGTTTCTGTTGAGAAGTTTGCTGTTAGTCTTATGGGGACTCCTTTATATGTGACTTGACACTTTTTCTTGCTTTTTTTTTTTTTTAACATTCTCTTTGTGACTTTGAGCTTTGCTGGTTTAACTATAATGTGTCTTGGAGAGGACCTTTTTGAATTGGGGATCCTTGAGCTTCCCAGCTGAAGGTCCACGTCTCTCTGTATACTTGGGAAGTTTTTTGCTATTATTACATTGAACAGGTTTTCAATGCCTTTTCCTTTCTCTTCCCCTTCTGGAACACAAATGATTGGGATATTTGTGTGCTTCAAGTTGTCTGCTGGCTGCCTTAGATTTTCTTCATTTTTAATTTTTTTTCCCCTTTTTTGGTCCACCTAGGTTATTTTGAAAAAAAAAAAAAACTCAAGATCAGAAATTCTTTCTTCTGCTTGCTCTAACTGGCTGCTTAAGCTCTTGGTTGTGTTTTCCTTTCTTTTTTAAAAAATTTCACTGAATGAATACTTCAGCTACAGGAGTTCTGCTACATTCTTTTTTAAGGCAATAACACATTGCACATTTTCTTCTTCAGATCCTGGATACTTTTTCTCATTTCATTGTGTCCTCTGACGCTTTTTGTATCTCATTGTATTTCCTTAAGATTGCCACTCAGAATTCCTTTATACTCATTTTGAGGGTTTACTGCTCTATAGGGGCTGGTATTTGAGTACTATCATATTCTTCTGGTGGTGTCATATTTTCTTGTTTTTTTTTTTTTCACATTTCTAGTAATTCTCCATTGATGTCTAATCAGCTGGTAAAGCAGTTGCTTATTCTGTTATTCTAGAGGGAGACTTCCTCTTGTAAATGATTTATCTTGACTGTTAAGTGGGGTGTATTGGTTCCATGTAGAGGCAGTAGTGTAGTTTGTGTAAGTACTTCTACCAAATTCAGTATTGGAATTGCAGGTGTGTGACTCTGCATCCTAGTCACAGGCATTTCTGAAGATGGTGACATTATGATGGTTCATCCAGGATGTGTGCAAGTCCTTGACTTCTTGGGAGAATCACCTGGGTCCCCTGTTGCTCTTTGACTTAGGTGAGTGACCATGGGTGGGCCTTTTTGCCTAATGGTAAACTCCCTGAGACCCTGATAGGTGAACTGGGACATACTGGTACTCCTCAGGTTGAATGGATGGCCCTGGTGGATTTTCTCTTTTCTCTTTCCTATAGGTAGAGGCTGCTCCTGGGACCTTACTTTCCCTGGTTGGGGGATGGATTTGTGTGGTTGGAATTTTCTTCCTTACTCTATTTGGGTATCCTGGGTTTTTCTACTCTAGGGGTTTCTGCATATGTCTCTCCCAGATCAATGCAATCTTGTGGGCTGCACACCAACCTCCCACCCAAGGTGTGTTACTACCATGTATGGCAGTGTAATTCCCCCTGTGGGATGGGTCTCTGGGTGGCAGGTTTGCCTTAGTTCACCTTTTTCCTTGGGGACCATTAGTGACTTTCCTTCTGTCTATACTGACAAGTGGACAGCAGATAGCATATAAGGTGGCAGTGGCTGCTGGTGTGGCAGTGAGCCCCTCTTGTGGTGGCAGTGGCTGTCACAGACCATTTGCACAGCACCAGTGTCTGCTGCAGTGGCATGGAGTGCTACTGCCAGTGAGGTCGCCAAGCCTGCTACTGCTGTCAGTTGGGTGGGCAGGCAGGTGGGGTCACTTCCTGGGGCTGGTGAGGTCACCATGTGCACTGGTGCTGTCTTATTTCCAACTCTTAAAATCACCAAAAGCTTTAATTCATCACCATCACTTTTATATTAAGACATCTAATTTCAAACTCTATAAGTGGCATTAACTAATCTTCACTGTCAGTGAACATTTTCTCCATTGGATTTGTGATCTTCATTATGATAAAAGATATAAAGGCCTAATAAATTCTAAATCTAGAATTTGTGTGTTTTGCTCTTTTTATATGTTCATGGTAGTGATTATTGGGGGTTTTTTTGTTTGTTTGTTTGTTTGTTTGTTTTTTATTCCAGATGCAGTACTCCTTTGAGGATTTCTTGTTGGGTTGGTCCTGTGAGGACCAACTCATATAAATCTATGAGTATACAAAATAAACTTGGTAAAGTAGCATATTATCCATATTGATAGGAACTTGTAGAGTCATCTCTTTACGTAAAATAAAACAAAACAATGACAGACCCAAAGCTAAGCTTAAACTAAATCATCTCAGGTATTTTGTTCTGTTTGTGTTTTGTTGTTGTTATTTAAACTAAAGATATCACAGGCAGCTAGACCAAAATTATGCAATCCCCATTTCTGCCAGGCAAACTCAGGAGCCAAGGAGCCATTTAGAAATAAGACTTCAAATCTTCTGTAATAACATAGGGGGAGACGGACTAGTAAGGAGCAGATGCCAAGTAATGATGACAGATGGATCCCTGCTCACAGGAGTTGTATGGTATTCCTCCTGCTGGTTTGAATTTACTTGGAGGCCAAATTAAACTCCTTGGCTTTTCAAAATGAATAAAACAAAGTCCCCAAGTATAGATTTCAAGGTGTTTCAGAACAATTTATCTGTCCTTAGACCCTTCTATCCTGAATGAGAACACTGTAAAGGTATTGACTTTAGATAACTTTTGAATTTACAGGGGGTTATTTGGAATGGAAAACTGGAGTTCTTATTGCTTTTTATAAATTATTGCAACACCAATACATTTTCTCCTGGCTTTACAACCTGAATGCTGTGAACAATTTATTTCATTGGACCATATGTAGAGGTTGGGAGTATTGTGATACAGGTCTATCTCTGATTCTGACTTGTTATTCATAACTTGAATGTTCATGTGAGAATGCACACCCATACCACACACACCCAGCACACCTTGCAGCAATAACAAGAAAACAGATGTACAATATCACATTCAAATCATATTAATATAATATTAGTAAAATAAGGTAACAAGATGGAAAAGTACAGGCTTTAGAATGAATAAACTAAAACTTTATCTCTAAATAGCACTGAGCTTTCTAGCAACCAAGGGAGAAGGGAAACATAAAAATATAGCATAGCTTTTCTTACTGATTTTTATTTTGGTGGATTCATTTTAGGTTATTGGGAAAACCATACTTCCAGACAATATTCTTAAGGGATAATTGTCATATGGTGGAGAATATTAAACACCTGATGATAATTTAATAATATTGTTGTGGAAAATTACTTGTTTAATTGACCATGAATCCATAAAGTGTCCTCTTCATAGTGTTATATGATTCAAGTAAGATGGTTCTTAAGTAAATCAAATTCTTACTTTTTAATTATGAATTTTGAAAATGCTGCTAATGAAGGAAAAGTAATTCTGAATTTGTATGGAAATGGAGACTAATGTCATACTTATTAAAACACTATATTTTAGTTCTGATAATCTTAAATAGAAAACACAATTTAATGATCCAAGATCGTTTGTATGACCACATAGGTGTCTTTATGGAATTCAGTTACTCTAAAGTGGCTTCTCTTTTAAATTGAAGTTAATTCGTAGTAGAATAATGGTCTTCTCTGTTAAGATATTTTAAGTTCCACAGTGACCTCAGGTAACACAGAAATACTAATTATTCTCTATCAATTTTATTTAGACCTAATGGAATTAAAAAAAAATGTTTTCCATAGAAATGCTCACTTAATTTAATCATCCCAAATTAATGCTTGGGATTAATGTTTTAAATAATCTTTGTATTTAATACTATTTCCCTTTGAATTCATGAATTATTAGGTAACAAATATTTATCAGATAATCTGCTTTGGTCTGGGAATATATTTCAAAATGCATAAATTTCAACCTTTTCTGAAATAAAAATATAAGACTTTATTTAAATGAATTCACAGTTAGGGTGGCCAACTCAATTAAGTTAACCTGGAGCTTCCTTTGTTTAGCATAGTCCTGTATCCTAAGCAAATTGGAATGGTTGTTTGCCCTAAGTAGATTATATACTCAAAGTTGTATGCCTTGATTGAAGGAGGATAAGAAGAGTTACATGTAGCAAGAGATAGGAATTACAAATGTTCTTCTGTTGTAGGTTTTCAAAGTATATGAGTATGTGTGTGTGTGTTTGGAGAGGAAGATTTAGTTACTATAGCATAACAATACATTTGCCAAAAGATTCTCTATCTAGAGGTGAGATTAAATTCATTTGCTGAAGATTGTTTCAAATTTTAAATATTTATCAAATGTATCAAATTGGCCCTGTAGGGTTAGGGCCAAGTGATACACCAATTGTATGGCTACAAAAAATTCATAACTAAAGCCAAAATGTTTCATTATTTTAGTTACACTAGGTTTTCCATTTGTATTGTCAGGGCTAACAAGTAAGGGCCCACAGACCCTTCAAACCCTTTTTACAGACTGGGTCACAGACCCCCCACATGCCAGGCTGGGTCACCAAACCCCTCACATGCAGGTCCATGCTAGGTAATTGGGAAAAGATCCTGGGAGCCATTGGCAGATGACACGAGCTCAGTCCTCAGCTTCCTTGTCAGTGGTGGCAACAGCTGACAGCAGATCCAGCAGCAGCGGTGGTGGCAGTCTCCCCATGACCCCCCAGAGGCATCCCATGGGCAGGGGGCACTGTGGATCAGAGCCACTTGTCCTTTATACTTAAGTCCATTAACTCAGGACACCTGGGTGCCATTGTGCAATTACATTAGACAATAACCAAGGAACACCTGGGCGCACGTGCATATTTACATCAAGTGCTTGGCAAGATTCTGAACATCTGAGGGGCCCTGACCATTTTCCTATATTTTCCCTGCAATCTACCCCTTCAGGGTCCCTTGTTGTACAATCTACGTGTTCAGAATATTCCGTAATGTTCCCCTAGTGAAGAAAACTGACCCCTGCAATCATATATCACATATTCCATCCCAACAGTCCCACCACTTTTTAGCACCCACTTGTTCCAGCACAAACTCAAAAGTCCAAAGTCTCATCTGAGACTAAAAACAAAGCTACTTTTAGCTGTGTACCTGTAAAAAATCAAAAACGAGTTTATCCACTTCCAAGATACAGTGAGACAGATATTGGGTACACATTCCCATTCCAAAACAGGCATCAAACAAATCCATAAACCCACCGGGGCAGACATTAAGCACACTAGGGCATCTGGGGTCCCAAAGCATTAGGAAGCCTCGCTCCTACAGCTCCTCCAGGTGCATCCCATTGAGCTGCCCTGGTGCCTGTGGCTTTTCCATGCTAGTGCTACACATTGCCAGCAGTCCCACAGATTTGGGCTTTTGGTGGCAGTCCTGCCATCCTGGCTCCTCTAGATATTTCTCCAGTGGGGGCTCCCTGCAGGGTCTCCAACTCCACTTCTCTGCTCCACATTGCACTGTAGATGATCTCCACAATGGCTCCACCTGTGCAGCAGGTCTGAGTCCCTCTGCCTTTTCATACATCTTCTGAAATCTGGGTGGAGGTTGCCACGCCTCCACACTGCTCTCAGGTCTGCTGGCCCACAGACTCAAGACAACGTGGCCACCAAGTTTTCTGGCTTGTGCTCTCTGACTAAACTTGGGGCCACCTGAAGCGGGATTGTTCCAGCCAGAGCAGCTGGAGTGCAGGTAGCAGTTTCCTGAGGGCAGCGATGCCTCAGGTCTGCCATCTGAAGAAACTCAGTTCTCCTAGGCCTCAGGCTTGTGATGGGAGGGGTGCTCTCCAAAACTTCTGAAATACCCTCAGGGACTTTCTCCATTGTCTTGGCTATTAGCATCCAGCTGCTCCATATTGGGCTCTCAGCTCTCAAACCAGCTCAGCATATGTTTGCCCTTTACTCACAGTCTTAGGCTGTTCTCCAATATTCGTCCACACAGTTCAAACAGCTGCATTCACTCATTCCATCAAGGAGTGGCTGTCCTGCCCCTGTGCATATGTGGCTATTCTGTAACCGCTGCCACAGGGACAGGCACATGGCAATGGAGGCTAACTTTTCCATCTTTTCACCAGGTGAAAACATACTTGAAATTCTGAAGGGGCACTTGTCCTTGGATCGTCTGCCCATCTGCATGTGGCACTTTTTTCTCAGGTTTATACAGCACTTGGTGAGCCATCAGGTTTAAGTGGCACCCTCTGAGTCTTCTTGGGTTTAAGTGGCACCCAACAAGCCATTGCCTTCAGACAAACACAACATGCACTTACTAGATCTTCTCCAAAGCACATTGCACCATCTACCTCTAGGTCTCATAGCTGCAGCAGCCAGGCATCTAGAGGCTCTCCCTGTTTCTGCCACTTTACTGTTTCCCCAAGCCAACCAATTCGACCTGGGTAGATGGGACATAGGTAGTGAATTAAGTCACCTGTGGGTTGCCTATGGTCCTCATGGTCCTATAGGGTGCTCGTGCTTATCTTTCTAATGAGCAACAGGTCATTCCAGGAGACTCACTGTCTCCCCCAGCCCACCGTTGGGTTCATCATCATCCCAGTTTCTGAAGCAGGAGTCATCTATTGCTGTACTTCAGCCTCCAGGACATGTATCTGCACTTCTGACCTGTCTGCTTTCTGCTGCAAATCTCAAAACTGTGACACTTCACAGGGATTCTGGTCCATGTTGGCTTGCAGTACAGCAAGCAACAACCAGACCCCAGTCAACAGGAAAGCAGCCGCCGGGCACTGCATACCCAAGGGTAGCCACATTTCCTCCTCCTTTCAAGGAGCTAAAGACTCCTTTATCTGTTTCGCATCCTATCCAGATGCCAATTGCTGGACTCTTTTACTTGCCCAGAATCTTGCCCACTGTGCCAGTTGTTGGGTTAAGTGACTATGCCAATTGTATGGCTACAAAAAATTCATAACTAAAGCCAAAATGTTTCATTACTTTAGTTACACTAGGTTTTCTGTTTGTATTGTCAGGGCTAAGGAGTTAGGGCCCACAGACCCATCAGACCCTTTGTACAGACTGGGTCACAGACCCCCCACATGCCAGGCGGGGTCACCAGACCTCTCACATGCAGGTCCATGCTAGGTAATTGGGAAAAGATCCTGGGAGCCATTGGCAGATGACACAAGCTCAGTCCTCAGCTTCTTTGGTAGTGGTGGCAGCGGCTTCCTGCAGATCCAGCAGCAGCAGTGGTGGCGGCCTGCCCATGGCCCCTGGGGTTGTCTTGGGGGCAGGAGACACTATGGATCAAAGCCACTTGTCTTTTATATTTAAGTCCATTAACCCAGGACACCTGGGTGCCCATGTGCAATTACATTAGGAACACCTGGGCACACATGTATATTTACATCAAATGCTCGGCAAGGTTCTGAACATATGAGGGGCCCAGAAAATTTTCCTATATTTTCCCTACAGGCCCTTATTCTACAAAGTACATACTTCATGTTTCTGTAGGAAAACAACAACAACAAAAAAATTAATTGCTGTAAACAACAGATGTTCATAAATTGCTAATAAAATATATTTGGAAAATAGCAGTGTGTTAATATATTCTGTATTTGACTGCCCAATTTGTGTATAAAAATAAAAACGAGAAATCAATTCACCATTTGCCCTGTTTATTTTTGTAGTGAGTAGGTTCTGTGGGGTGGAATATATAAACATGCATTTGGAAGTCAACATCTATCTCATTGTTGACAGTGAACTAATTAACTCACATATTAGAAAACTAAACTTGAACTGACATTGAACCTCAATAAGCTTGTGAGAGGCGTAATTTTGGTAAGCAAACAGTGAAATTAAGACAATGATGAAGTAGTTTCACAATGCCAGTAAAAAGAAGCAAAAGAATCAAGAAAATTGTCTATAAAAAGAAAAGTAATCTATTTCTTGTATCATATGTCAGTACAAGTTACATCAGAAAGGAGAAAGTTTTGTAGAACAAAAGATTTGCAATGTTTATATGATTGACACAAAATACATATTCATAAAATTTTATAACCCTAACCAACTGATTTATCATATTATGTGCCAAATATATTCAATGTTGCTTTACTTTAGGCTTTTCTTTTTTATAGAGGAAAACCGATTTTGATTGATAGTATTAAGAGGATTTTAAAACAAATCTATATGTTGATTTCTTATTTTAACGACTACTTTTCTTAGGAAAGATAATGATTTCTTTTAATAATATGGCTTTTCATGATATATTGAATATTGTAAACTTCTGTCTCTAGAAGAAACTTTCACAAATTCATGGCTTATACCTAGCATTGCGGCATCTATATTCTCTGCTAATTCTATTTATGTTCAATTTAAGCAGTTACTAGTTTTTAGAAACTATATAGGAAATGATAGGAGAACTCACCCCCCCCTTTTCTTTCTCTGTCTCTTTTCTCAATGTGTGTGTGTGTTTGTGTGTTCATGTGTATATGTGACCATTTTACCATATATATATTCACTATTGTTCAAATAGTTTTAAAACCATTATTTCATTTAAATCATTTCATTAGTTTTTTTCAACAGTCTGGATAGAGTAAATATTATTATATTCCACAATATACTTCAGGTAAGGAGATAGAAATTATATATGTGTGTGTGTGAGTGTGTGTGTGCATTTTTTTAAGCTCACACTCCTTTATTTTCACAGGGCTAGAAATTAAACATATATACTTGTGTTTCAAATCTCATTATTTCTTACTTTATTTTTTATTTCGTATTTATTTTCCAATAAAGATATTTTTAGTGTAAATGTTAATTGACACAAAAGAAATATTATCATTAAAAATTTGAAGTATATAATCTTATGAATCTAATGTTTTACTGTTTTTGTGATACCTCCTTTTTGAATTGACATTTGCTATTCACTCATCCTTCTTGAGTAATACTAACAAATCATCAATATTTTATTTATCCATAAAATACCTTATTTTATCCAGTTTTTAAAAATGTGAAAAACAGTGATGAATTTACATTCAAATTCTGTGAAAAACAGTGATGAATTTACATAAATTAATATCCAATTTCCATTTATATTCAGAGCCTTGTGGAAAAATTAATATTGTAAAATCAGTAATAAATATATTATCTAGATTAATGATATTATTAATGATAAATTAATAATATTAAATTATTAGTAATATTATTATTAAATGTTATCATCAGTTTCCTTCCAGCTCTACTGGTAGCACCTAAAAATAGTATCTGTGCCATAGGAAAGGTAAAATACAAAAGGTAACAGAAGAGCTGGCCTGTTTTGGTTTTTCTGAAGGTGAAGGGAAACCTCATCTCTGAAGGAAATTCTCAAGAATTTTGGAAATTTACATAAGGTCATATCGTGATTTGCCATTATTCTCAATATTTCTGCTGTACATCACAATAGCTGTTGACAACTCAATGACCAGACTATTCTGATGAAATGAGAAATTTCAACAAACGTTTATTGAAACATAACTACTCTCCAGTTATTATCTTAAGAAGAAATTCAAAGTTTAATGACTGTATCCTTGCTCTCACTGAACTCACAGCCTAGTGTGTGTTTACAATCATTCCAAGAAATCTCATTCATTGGCATTAGTGGTATATAGAAAGGTAGTACTATTCACAATGCAAAGAGAAAGGAAGTAGTCCACATATCATAATAGGTAGCAAGAGGTTTCCTTCCGGTTAAGGGCATGTATTTATAAACTATATGAAATGGAAAAAGCATTTTATAGAGAGAAACTTCATGTGCAAAACACAGAATAATGAAAGACCATGGTATAATCAAGGGACAGTCAATGATTCAGAGTAGCTGAGACAGAGTTCCCTGAGCATACTATGTTATTTTATTGAAAGAGTAAACAATGAGCTAGCTGATGAAAAAGACGAGAGAAGATGGAACTATAGAGACAAGTCACCATGTTTTTAATGTGTAGCACTTTAGTATTAATACAAAAGGTGATAAGAAACACTGGGGCCTTTTAAATAATGGAGTTACCCTAAATGATGAAGGCCTAAAAGATTACATATTTTAGGGCTCAGAGATCGAGGGATGCTGTATTCAGTAAGCTTGCTTTTACTAGTGAGGGAAGCAGATCAGGGAGGATACACTGCTGATGAATGGATACAAGCAGCTGTAGTTATTACTCATTAGTTAGCAAAAATTTTTGGATTTTCGATATGTCAAGAAAAATATAACAAATCTTTTTTTTTTTTTTTTTTTTTTTTTTTTTACTTTTTTTGTATTAATGTCTCTGGCAGAGGCCTGTCTCAGTAATCAACATTAAATGAAGGAAACCTTCACCTGTGAGTGAAAGAAAAGACTTTGAAGTTTAGGAAAGTAGCCATACTAATCACTGAAAAAATATAGTTTCCATAGAAAGTAATTTCAATAAATTAATTTTGGACAAAAAAACCTTAACTTATTCAGATTTTTTTGTAATCTGGGTTTTATTAGAAGTTGGTACATCTTAGAAGAAGAAATTATTTAATATGAAGTACAGGATTCTAAATTAAAAAATAGCATGGTCTAATTGTAGGAAAAGTACCTAAAGGGGAGAAATTCTATGTTTTAAATCTATAGAGCCAGAAAGCAGATTAGTGGTTGCACAGGGCTTGGAGGTGGACAGAAGCAGAAAGGGGAATGAATACTAAAGAACACAGGTTTTTCTTAGCGGATAATGAAATGTTCTAAAATTAGATAGTGGGGACAGTTATAGAACTCTGTGAATATAATGAACATCATTGAATTTTATACACTTGATATGCGTAAATTTTATGTTATATGAAGTATATCTCAATAAAGCTGTTTTAAAATGAGAAAAAAACTATAATAAGAACTTAATTAATTAAACAGTTAAAGAATATTGCATAAGTAGACAATGGCAGAATGGATTTAGCAGAAACAGAGTTACTGAGTTATCGGAGTACATCAAAAACATTGTCCAAACTCAGTGGGAAAAGGCAATTTGGTGGAAATTATAAGAGAAAAAAATAAGATGATTTTGGAGAATTAAACAAAAATATTTAATAGCCATATACTAAGAATGTTGGAAGGAGAAAAAAGAAGATATAGAGCAGAAAATAGTAATAATAGCAATGAAATAGAAAGCAAGTCTCTCCCCTAAGTTCAACACTTGAGTTGTAACTCTTAAATCCCCACTGTATGATAAATAGGATTTTTTTTAAGGGAGGGGTAGTGAATATCTAACAAAAAATATTTTTCTATATGATCTGAATTATAAAAGTTCTCATCAGGAAAAAATTGGTTATCAAAAAGTAAAGGTGGTTAAATTAGAAAATATTACAAAGACGTGTGTTCTTTTGCTTTAACCACATTTTTTATATAAAAAAAAAAAGCTACTGAAAGCTGCTAAAAAAAATAGAGGGTTAATTTATTAAATTATGGCACCATCTATGGATTATTTTTATTTATTCAAATATCACATATCATGTCCATGTCCATTTTATACAATGGGGAAAGATTTTAAGGTAGCATTGAGAGAGATAAGAATATACAGCTTCTCTTTTTCTCATACATGTGTGCTTGGGCATGTCTGGGTGTGGCGTATACATGTTAGTTCTTTAATAACAATAATAATGTAAAAATGAAATGCTCTGATAAACATATATGCATATATACCAAAATAATTACACGTGTATATCTCTGAATGGTATGAGGAATATTTTCCTTTTTGCTTACATGTGTACTTTAAACAAGAACTGAGGTGATCATAAATTATTGAATGTCTGGCTTTTTTCATAAAGGCACCATATTTAACTGATTTCCAAATTTCCTTAAAGGGAAAATGTGAAATGATGTGGAAATATTCATGTGTGGATGACCGATTTAATTTAATGGCTTTTCTTAGACTGCTGTGCTTTATTACCTCTGTTCCTCTCTCAATATAAAACAGATAACCAAAAGCAAAACAAATAAGGCTTCTTTCTGTCCAATTCTGAGATGATGACTCAAACAAACATTAGAATTTTCATCATTGTGAAGTAATGCACAGTATTAAAAGGAATTATTTGAATAATAGAATTATTATTCACAGTCTGTTCTATCCCACAGGAACGTACATTGCTAATGACCAGAAAGCTTGCTTTTCCCCTCTCTATATCTTCCTTTATTTCCCTTTATGGTTTTTCTTCGTGTTTCAACAGTACATTCACAAGAACAAAAACACTGTTACCTAACTCAAGTCTTTTATTTTCACATTTTAAATTATAAACATTATTTTTCAGGATTAATTATTTATTCAATATATATTTATTGTGAGTCTGCTCTTGGGAAGACACTTAGTAAACATAGACAACACAAAGGGGGTGAAAGAACAGAACTGTCCTGGTTTTCTTAGACATAAATTTAAACAAACCAAACCAAAAAATAATCACAATTTCTAAAGGCAATAAATATCTCAATACCTTTAAAAATATGTCATTTTGTTTCCACAGCAGTTTAAATTTTCTCTTTTTTAAAAAAAAATTTTATTGTAACATAACGTTGATTGTACATATCTGTAGGGTACAGAGTTGAATATCAGTACCGATGTGTGGTACGTGATGCTCAAATAAGAAATTAGTATATTCAACATTATAGAGTGCTGTCATTTTCCATGTCCCTTTATCAATTCCTCCCTTCTTCCCCCTCTCCCTCCCTATTTCCTACCTCTGGTAAGCTCAGTTCTTTTCTCTCCTTTTGAAAGTTCAATGTATTATTGTGATTGTTGTACCTTTTTATTTATTTGAATTTATTTTTTATTTTTATTTTTTTAGTTCCCATATACAGGTAAGGATGTGTGGTATTTTTCTTTCTGTGCCTGGCTTATTTCATTTAACATGATTTTCTCTAAGTTCATGCATGTTGCTGTGAATGGCAATATTTCATTCTTTACTATGGCAGAGTAGTATTCCATTGTGTATATATACCACATTTTCCTTATCCAGTATTCCAATGATGGACATTTAGGTTGTTTCTAACTCTTGACTATTATAAATAGAACTGTGATAAACATGGTAGTGCAGGTATCCCTTTGACATGATGATTTCCATTCCTTTGGGTATATATACAACTGTGGGATTGCTGGATCGTATGGCAGTTCTACCTGTTGTTGTTTGAGGAACCTCCATACCATTTTCCATAATGGCTGCATCAATTTAAAGTTCCACCAACAGTGAAGGAGGGTTCCTCTTCTCTGCATCCTCACAAACACTTGCTATTCTCTTTTTCAATAACAGCCAGTCTAGCTGGGGCGAGATGATATCTCAGTGTTGTTTTGATTTGCATTTCCCTGTTGCTTAGTTGTTGAGCATTTTTCCATGTGTCTGTTGGCCATTTGGATATCTTCTTTTGAGAAATGCCTATTCAGCTCCCTTGCCCATACATTAATCAGGTTATTTGTTTTTTTGTTGTTGTTGTTTGTTTTGTTTGTATGTTTGTTTTTTTAACTAAGTTGTTTGAGTTCCTTGTATATTCTAGATTTTAATATTTTGTCAGATGCATCATTTGAAAATATTTTATTCCGCTCTGTAGGTTGTCTTTTTGCTCTGTTGTTTCTTTTGCTGTGTAGAAGCTTTTTAGTTTGATATAATCCCATTTGTTAACTTTTCCTTTTGTTGCCTGAGCTTTGAGGGTCATATTCATAAAGTCTTTGCCCAGTATGACTTCTGAAGTGTTTCCCCTATGTATTCTATTAGGATTTTTATAGTTTCAGGTCTTATACTGAAGCCTTTAATCCATTTTGAGTTGACTTGGGTATATGGCAAGAGGTATGGGTCTAGTTTAATTCTTCTACATGTGGATGTCCAGTGTTCCCAGCACATTTATTGAAAAGGCAGTCTTTTCCTCAATGTATGTTCTTGATGCACTGTCAAAGATCAGTTGGCTGGAAGAATGTGAGTTTATTTCTAGATTCTCTATTCTGTTCCTTTGGTCTATGCATCTGTTTTTATGCCAGTACCATGCTTTTTTGGTTACTATAGTTTTGTAGTATAAATTGAAGTCAGGTAATGTTATACCTCTCTCACTTTATTTTATTTACTTATTTATTTAGCTCAGAATTGCTCTAGATATTCAGGGTCTTTTGTTGTTACATATGAATGTTAAGATTGCTTTTTTCTATTTTTGTGAAGAACTTCATTGGTATTTTGATGGGGATTACACTGAATCTGTAGATCACTTCAGGTAGTACGGACATTTTCACAATGTTAATTTTTCTAATCCAAGGGACTGGATTTTCTTTCCACCTTTTTGCGTCTGCTTTAATTTCCTTCAACAGTGATTTGTAGTTCTTATTGTAGAAGTCTTTCACTTCCTTGGTTAATTTTTTTCCTAAGTACTTTATTTTACTTTATTTTTGGTGACTATTGTGAATGAGGTAGCTTCCTGATTTATTTTTCTGCTAGTTTGTTGTTGGAGTATAAAAATGCTACTGATTTTTGTGTGTTGATTTTTTATCCTGCAACTTTACTGAAATCATTTATCAACTCTAAGAGTTTTTTTGTAGAGTCTTTGGGCTTTTCTGTATATACGATTATGTCATTTACAAATACAGACAATTTGACTTCATCTTTTCCAATCTGGATGCCCTTTATTTCTATCTCTTGCCTGATTGCTCTGACTAGTACTTCCAACACTGTGTTATACAGGTGTGGTGAGAGTGGGCATCCTTTTTTTGTTCCCATTCTTAAGGGAAATGCTTTCAGCTTTTCCTCATTCAGAATGATATTGGCAGTGCCTTTGTTCTATATGGCTTTTATTGTGTTGAGATACTTTCCTTCTATACTAATTTGCTTAGAGTCTTTATCAAGAAGCGATGTTGAATTTTGTCAAATGCTTTTTCTGTGTCTATTGAGATAATATATGGTTTTTGTCCTTGATTTTGTTAATGTAAAGCATAACATTTATTGTCCTGTTTATGCTGAACCACTCTTGGATGCCTGGGATAAATCCCAGTTGATCATGGTGAGTAATTTGTTTGATGTGTTGCTATATTCTATTTGCTAATGCTTTGTTGAGGATTTTGCATCAATGTTCATCAAGGATATTGGCATATAGTTTTCTTTTTTTTATTATATCTTTGTTTGGTTTTAGTATCAGGGTTATGGCGGCCTCATAAAATGAGTTTGGGAGAATGGTCTCTGTTTCAATTTTTTGGAATAGTTTGAAGAGAATTGGTATTAATTCCTCTTTAAAGATTTTGAAGAATTCAGCAGTAAAGCCATCCTGTCCTGGGCTTGTCTTTGTTGGGAGACTTCTGGTTACTGCTTCAATCATGTTGCTACTTATTGGTCCATTCAAGGTTTCTATTTCTTCTTGGTTCAGTCTTGGTAGTTTGTGTTGTCCAGAAATTTATCCACTTCCTACAGATTTTCAAATTTGTTTTTGCATGGAAAGACTGACATATTTGAGTAGATTGCTGTCCCAGTAAGAGGACATTCTTAATAAGTTAAAAGTGACTGAAATATCTTTTCATCTACAGAAGCGTAATGTAAAGTAAATCTTCCTCCAAAAAATATCGTATCGTTTTTCCAATAAATTTTTTTATAATCAGTCTTTATCTTACTGATTTAAGTTTCTGCATCCAGAAAATGACAGTAAGTACATTCTCGCATTTGGTTTACTATATGTTTTTATTAATTTAAATCTCTTTTTTATTCCAATGCCACAACATTTTAATTATTAGAAATGTATAGTTCACTTTTCTTTTTGGTCGTCCAAGTATGGTATTTCTTCAAAGTTTCATTGTATATTCTTAAATTTGTTTTCCCTAAATCACTTTAATATTTTTTTCTTAAATATGTATTATAAGTCAGTTTCTCAAATAATGTCTTATATGTTATATTAATTTTGATTTTTTAAAATAATTTAATTAACTGTGGATTATTCCTTATAATAAATTATTATTGGAGTAACATGATTTTTCTTAGACTTAAGAAAAAATGTAATGAACTAATTGGCTTTACTTATCTTAAGTCAGATAGAACTATTGAGACAGTCTCCTAACTTCAGAAATTTAGTAAAATTGCATAGTTTATTTTAGTTCTTATAAAATTTTAGAATATTGACTAGAAAATTTTGCATGAGAAGTATTAAAATTATTAATCTAATAATTCTATTAGTTATTAAGTAGAAAACAATCGTAGATACATGAGAGTAATAATACAGAAATAATAAATGAATAAAACTTTTAAATGTGATAATCTAACATAAGTTGAAAAAACTTTTCTTTTTCTTTCTTTTTTTTTTTTAAGCCCACTTTATTGATGCATGTAAGTTTAAGACCTATTTTAACTCTTGGTCCTCATAAAAGGCATAAAGTTGAACTATCTTTAGAATTCTAAAATTCATCATGATATCCTAATCTTTGGGGGTGAGTAGAGGTAATTTTATAATTCCTCCAGGTATTTCCTATATCTATCTTTTTTATCAGGTGTTTTAATTCAAGAATTCAGAGATAATGTGTTCCTCTGGACCAATTTGGGTTATTTTAAAGTTCAGCGGGCCGACCCTGTGGCGCACTCAGGAGGGTGCGGCGCTGGGAGCACAGCAGTACTCCCACCGCAGGTTCAGATCCTATATAGGGATGGCCGGTGCACTCACTGGCTGAGCGCGGTGCGGCCAGTCACAAACAGACAATAAATAAATAAATAAATAAAATAAAGTTCAGCTCATTCACCCTGGATGGACACTACTGGGCTCTCAACATCGTTACTAAAGAGATCAGTTACACGTGATAAAAATAAGCGCTTGGCCAATTACAACATTGTGCAGTGAAAAGAAGAGAGAGGGGCAGCTAATTTTTAAAAAACAAAATTCAATTTCTTCTGATTTCTATATTTATTATCCAAATGGGAAGAATAATTTCTTATTTGCATGAAAATTTAACTGGGAGATGGTGTGTATCAAACATTTTTGGTACAATTACATAATTAAACTTTGCTTCTCATTTTAAAGTTCTGGTCATCGGCATATTTTCAGAAGAAATGTTTCGGGGAGTTGAGACAGATTGCTTGAAAAAGTCATGCTAATTCTATGGAGGACAGCTAGAAAAATAAACAGTTAGGACTTCAGGTAACTATCTGGCTGCGGATATTGAGCAACTTACAAAGAATCAATAAATTCCTTGCTCTGTCCTCATAACAGATGCAAGAATAATTGGTAACTAACCCAGATTTGCTAATAGTAAACCTATTTAAAATACAATAGCAACAACCAGCAAAAAAATAAATAAAAAAGAAGTCACTCATATTATTTCAGGACCTAGGGAGATACCCATTCTGGCCATTGGTCTGCCTGCAATTCTTACTCCTAAAAAAATTTCTGCTCATGTCAGATTGAGATAGGAAAGGATTATGAAGAGCTGGGAAAGGAGATAGGAAATAGTGATATGTGGATCTCTCTCTCTCTTTCTCCACTCTCTCTCTCTCTCTGCTCTCTCTCTCTGTTTCTCTGGTTGTACATGTGTGAGTGTATGTGTGTTGTCAGTCTAAGAAATACTTCCTCAATAATAGGTAGACACTATTATCATATGTAAACTTTGAGCAATTGATGTTAGGTTTCTTTTATTCTTTTCTTTTTGTTCGCAATTAAAGTTAAGATATATATCCCAGTGAGAGACTATTGTAAAAGCATGAGGTAGCATCATGGTCTGTCTTGTTTTGAACTGTGTGCCTGTGGTATAGAGTTTCCACAATATAATTTTTAGATAAATATTCTTTCAAAGAAATGTACTAGTGAAATTAAACAAAGAAGAGGACAAAGAAATCTTAGAGATTATAAAAGTATAGAGACACTTTCCATAAAAAGACCTGATTAAGGATTCACCAATACCTATTGAGAAAGAATAAAAATTAATTAACCTACAGGCTTCTAAAATAACTGTGATTATATCTGCAATGAAGATGTTGATTGTATAGTAAATTACATGTGGTTCTAATTTCTCACAAATTAGGTGGTTTGCCTAATTTTTAATTAATGCTTTTGTTGGACTTAGACTGCAAGTTGACAACATTACTTCACAATTGTTAAAGATAACTTCAGAATAGTGTGGAACCCCTTTTCTAATGATTAGATGTCCATATTGGGAAGAATACTAGTTAAGTAATGCCCCCCTGTATAAAACTGACTAGTTTAATGCCTATCATTCCAGTCAAGGAACTGATAGGATGTCTTTTTGTTCTCAAATGTGTCCTGGTGTGGATGATAAATTAGTAAGATATGTAAACATACAGGATATGGCATTAGCAGAGTCTATCCCTACCTGAGTGAATAATGGAAGAGAAAAATGTAAAATGACATGAGCTTACTTTATGAGCATGCCTGCTACTCCCCTAAGTAGTTGAGAAATGGTCCACCAAACATGCCAACCATGTCAAAGGAAATGTAGAATTTTAACCAATGAATGTTGAATTCATTTATTCTGAGATACAGAACCAACCAATTATCTTGTTGCTTTTTGTTTTTCCTGAAGTATACTACATCCACTCGCGCCAATTAGTTCAGATGGCCCTAAAACTCAAGTAAAACTAAAAATGGCCACTAAGAAGATATCAACTTTGACTTCTGTTTGCATTTCATGTACATCTTTTGAAGATGACCTATCACCATACTTACATTCAAACATTTGCATTCAATTAGAGAGCTTCTCTAACATTTTCAGCTAGCAAGTTTACTTTTGTGTTTAAAATAAATTTTCTTGAAACTTCTGTGTATTTGTTTTTCATTACTACTGTAACAATTTATTACAAACTTAGTGGTTTAAAACACATGTGTTCTCTTACATTTCCAGGGGTTAGAAATCTGAAATCAGTCTCACTGGGCTAAAGTCAAGGTAACAGCAAGACTGGATTCTTCTGCAGGCTCTGAGGGCAGAATCTGTGTGTCTTTTTCCAACTTTTAGGGGTAGCCTGTGTTCTTTGGCTTGTGGGTCCTCTCCTCCATCTTCAAAGAACATCTTTCTAACCTCTGCTTCTGTCATCACATCACCTTCTCTGTCTCTGACTCCTTATGAAGACCTTTGATAAGGACCTTTGTGATTACATCAGGCTCAACTCATAATCCAGGATATTCTCTTCATCTCAAAATCCTTCAGTTAATCACTTCTGAAAAGTGCCTTTTGCTATGTTAGATCACATTCATAGGTTCTGGGAGTCAGGACTTGGGCAATTTGGTGTGCCATTATTAAGCCACCCACACTCTGGATATCCAGAAACTGTTCATGAAAGTGTATGTCCACATTTTATTTCCCATCTAGTTGTGATATACCTTTTAGAGACATCACTTTAGTGTATATATAGATATTATAGTTCTGATTTCTCTTATGTGGGAGAAAAGCTGCCATCTTAAGTATCCAAACCACAGGATGAATTAGATTTAAGTAAATAACCATAAGCTTTTTTTTTCTTTTTTGTACTTTCACCAATGAACTCTCCTTAATCATATGAGGCACACTTTTAAATCGTAAAAACTTCTTCAGACAAGTTATTTTTTTTCCTTTTCCTTTCCTTGTTTCATCATTATTAATGACACTGGCATCTTTAGTTTCTCTAAGATATTTAAAGTGTTTATATTTGTTTCCTTTAAAAGTATTTCCACAAATCACAAATATTTCACTAATTTAGATGTATTCAGCTGTCATCTCTTATATTTAAGTTGCTTTAAGTTACTTTATCCTTTATAAAAATTCTGCTGAAAATCAGAAATAGAAAAGATAAAAGATATATATATATATACAATTCCTTTGGTACTTTCTCCTGTAAATAAATAATGCTATAAAACTGAAAGTAAATTAAAAAGTATGAGAGACATTTATTAATTCATCATTGGAAGTCCCTCTTGATTTTTCTCTATTATATAGTGATAGAATTTGGATGTATTGTCCTCCCAGAACCTCATGTGGAAACTGAATCTCCAATGTGGTAGTGCTGGAAGCTGTTTGAATCATGGTGGCGGATCCCTCATGAATGGAATAATGCTCCCCCTGGGGGAGGGGGGATTAATGAGTGAGATCTAGCTCTATTAGTTCCCATGAGAGCTGGTTGTTTAAAAGACCCAGATACCTCCCCTCTTGCTCTCTCTTGATTCCTCTCACCATAGGATCTGCCTGTACCTGTCGGCTGCTTGCCACTTTCTGCCATGAGTAGAAGCAGCCTGAGGCTCACACCAGATGCAGCTGTCCCAGAATCATAAGTCAAATAAATCTCTGTTCTTTATAAATTACCCAGTCTCAGGTATTTCTGTTACAGCAACACAAATGGACTAAAACATATAGCTAGTGCTAATTATTATACTCAATCAGTAGAAAATGTGGATTTACAAAGTACTTCTCATTGTAGACCAATTAGTTCATATATCCTGCATTTAGAAGTGACATTGACATAAGCACTAATCCCTGAGTATTTCTATTTTTGTCCTAGAACTGCTATTAAGACACCTGAAAATTTTCTATACACAAAATCCGTGATATATAATGGAAGCTATGTGGTAACTTTAATTTCTGTTAATTCTTGTAAGTAGGAAACATTTCTTGCTTTATTATTGTTTGCTGCGCTAGGAAGGCAAAGTCAAAAGGACCCAGATAATACTGTGAGTTTGACCATAAAAGAAGGTTCTACCACTTTGCACTACTAACAATTATACGGCAACAAAATCATCTGAGAATTGCTTAACCATGAATTCTCTGAAAGATATTTTCTTGTGTTTGAAAAATTTCTTCCAAGTAGAAACACATTGTTGTTTGTTTAATAAAGAACTAGAAGAAAGAAGTAATATATGCATATGAAAAAGTCTTAAAAGCAAAAAGCTAGTGAGAGGACACTGCTCTCTCCCAAGCACTACTTGAGGCAGAAGTCAACTTGCCTACCAAGAATCTGTACAAGAGCAGGATAACTTATCCATTTAATGAAGTATTTAGCTTTAGCATATATGCAGATATTATGGTTCTAACTTCTGTTAATAATCATAGTGGGAGAAGAGCTGCCATCTTAAGGATTCAAACAATATAAATTAGATTCATGTAAATAACCACACCCTTTTGTGTGCTTTCACCAGTAATTTCTCCTTAATTATGAGAGGCAAATTTTTAAATAGTAAAACTTCTTCAAGGAAGTTTTCTTTTTCTTTTTTTTTTTTCTATTCAGAAAACCATTGAAAAATAAGTCTATGTAAGAGAGAGAAGAGAGGAGGAATAACTGTCTCTGAGGTGTAAGACATGGATCAGGAGATTATTGAAGTGGATCCTGATCACAAGGCATTTGTAATCTAGTAGGAAAGGTAATGAAGAACTATATTTTGAGTTGGGAAGCCAGGTGGCAGTAATTGTTATGAAGAAAGATTGCAAGAGGACAGTGATGTGTATGGGCAAGAAGGGAGTATTTAACATTTTTAGATTTGATGTCAAAGGAAAGACTAACAGAGAAAGTAGCTTTTGAGAAAATACCTAAACAGAATGAAGAAGCCTATAAATCACAAATCTGAGTAAAAATATTCAAGACAAAGGCCTGAGGGAGGAGCATGCCTGAATTCTTCCAGTAACGAGAACATTGTTGCTCTTTTAGAGCAAAGTAGAAGGAATATGATGGCATTGAGTTAAAGCTTACCTGGTCTGTCCCCTGCAGAGTTTAATTATGTGGGCCTTTGAATTCCTCTGTGCGCATGTGTGGGTGAGTGTATGTGTGCCTTAGAGAGAGAGAGAGAGAGAGAGAGAGAGAGAAATTCTGTTTAGACTTTCTATTGTTGCAACTAAAATTGTAAAACTCTTAATTCTACCCCAACGCAAGTTGTATTCACATGGAATTCTAATTCGGGCTTTACTTCTTTCAGTGTGAGTTTGCATAAGTCATTCTTGTTGATGATCATTAAAAAAAAAAAAAAAAAGAAAAAAAAGATTTAACTAGAGGATGGAAATAGAAGATAGAAATAAAGCAGATGGTGAAGTTAAACTTGATGTGGCTTAAACTTTGTTTTTTTGTTAGTTTTCCAATGAAGTCTTATAGGAGACTTAAAAAGATGAGATAAAACATAAAGTGAATCCTTATATCTGCATCCTGGAGCCAGATGTAAAAGAAGAAAACCAAAGGAGCTTTGTACAAAGCTCTAAAGGTGTTTTCTTTGGTGATATTAAAAAAAAAAAAAAAAAAAAAGCAGTAAATGATTTTAAGTCGTAACATTAGGAAGTTGTAAGATATTTGGATAGACACAAACCAGAAACTGTGGATTTAACTATGTATATTATCCATTAAAATGAAAATAAGTATTCCAGTATGTGACCGAAGCTTTAAGGAAAAAAATTCCTTAATCATTGCTATAAGGCATAATAAATAGTGTTTAATCATATAGGACATACATTTTTACTTTATAATGGGCATAATAGCAAGCATATCTTTTAATTAAGTGGATGTCTTGTATTTATTTTTATCAATATGAAGATAATTATAAGAATCTTTTTCTTTTCTTTCTTTCTTTTTTTTTTCTGGGAGCCCTTAGGCTCTTAATTTCTTCAATAGTTTATTCTTCCATTACAGTTCTTAGAAACCTAATACTCGATTGGGAAGCAACAATTGTTTTATCATAGGGGTCACTTATATTATTCATACTGAAGGTGCAATTGACATTGTAAAAGTGCTTTATTTCGTATTCCTCATCACAATTTCAATGAGAAAGTTTGGCATCCTTATGCCACTTTAATTATAAAGAAAATGAATTGAAAAGAGAAAAATTTAACTCATAATGAAGAGCATGACTTGGAATTAATAAGGTTTGACCTACAAGGTATTTTTCCCCCTAATATTTTTCAGCCTATTGCATTTAATATCAACTTTCTAAACTAAAATATCACTATGGGGTATTTCTTTATTCTTCATACAACTTTAATTAAATGTATTCAAAAGAAATAAATTATTTGTTCTGATTATTATTTTAGTATAATCTCATTAAATAGTGAGTTGCTTTTGAATTATGGGTTTATTTCCTTCTAAACTATTTTATACACATTTACATAATACAAATATTATCCAGGCCCCACTGGCCATTAAAACTCTGATTAAACTTGGTCTTATGTTCCTTCTTCATATTAACTCAGAGCCACTTTGTGACTTCTAGATCTGTTCTTCCCCATTTTTCTTTTTTGATCCTTGCTTCTGTGTCCCTGTGTGTTTCTACTTGCCCCTGGAGCAAGTAGGTCACAGTCTTCAGATACTTCAATGTATCAATCAAATCAAATCAAATATACTAGGGAAGTTTTATGTCAATTAAAAATTTAAAAGCCCTAAACATTATGGGGATGGATGACATTGGAAGCTACATCTCCTATTTCCATCTGCCATCTAACTGGCTCCCCTCCCTTTTACTTCCTACTGCCTGAGAAAGCCTGGGCTCCCTATATATACTTCCTGATTTTGGATCCCTGTACTGGCCAGCCACGAAAAAAAAAAAAGTGTGTGTGTATGTGTGTATATACACAGAGAGACCAAATATATATATTTGTGTGTGTGTGTGTGTGTGTGTGTGTGTGTGTGTGTACACATATATATATATCTTTATTTTATACACACACATATATATGTATATATATATATATTTGCTAATGTCTATAATGCTCTGGGAGGTGAGGTGAAAACCAACAGATGATTTCTGGGGTAGCAGCCCTGCCATTCCTTTTGGCCTGTCCCACACACCCAGAAAATACAGAATATTAAAATTATCTTATTTTGTTGCAAGTGAAAAAGTAGTTGTATATATCTAAAAGCAAATTATAATTAGTACGAGTTTTTAAATTTTTCATTGAATATTTTAATTTAAGCATTTTCAAAAATTTATTAAGTTTCAAAAACATGGTCAAAATGGATGCACATTCTATTATATAGATACAATATAACTTTTAATTATTCTTGTTGCCTAATTTGGTTATTTTTATTGTAAAATAAGCAAGAATATAACGGATATTTTGTGTGCAAATTAAAAATAATCTTGTTTACTTACTTTCGGTATTTCTAGATATTGCATTATTACAAATTTAAAAATTTTAGGAACATACTGATAAATTGCCATTCAGTGGGTTTATTCTGTCTTAGTTTTCCTGCATATATGTGAAAATGCTGTCTCACTCTTTCTTTTTGCTACAGAAGTATAAACTGTGTACAGTTTTGTGTTCTAAGATGCAGAAGGATAAAACGAGATATATATATTGCCTTAAATGGCATTTCATTGATTTTTAGAGTATGAACGTTTTAAGTGTGTTTATTTTCCATTTGCATTTTTATGTAAAGATTACCTGTAAAAATCTATTGCTTAATTTTATGTTTTCTTTCTCCTTGAAAATTACAAATAAAACATACATATAGTTTTGCATGAAAATCAAATATACCCCTCTATGACAAAGGAGTTATTAATTTTTTCTTGAGCACCCAGGTGTCAAGGTGGTCAATCAGCACAAAGAGCCAAACTGAAATTAACATTCAAGCCTTTATTCACTCACTACGACAATGCAATCAAGAGGCAAAAAGTGGTACCAACCATTTTTCCCCAGGAAACAGGACTGGTCAAGGGTCAGATAAGATGCAGCACAAGTGGGATAATCTTCTCATTGAAAAGAAGGCTTGAATAAAAGGCTCCTGACTTTATGGACTCCAGAGGCAAGAGAGAAAAAAGGGCCTGGAGTGGGAAAGTACTGAGTCAGGGTGGATAAAAGAGCCTCAGACAAGGCACCCTCCACAAGGAAGTGTCCCTTAAAGCACCTGGGAAGTGCGTTAATTGAGGTCCTCTGCTCCCCATACAGAGACCTCTGAATAAAGTGATTGAATAGGAATAAAATACATATCAACATAGCTGGGGGAGGCTTTGGGGACCTTGCTGAGTCCTCCACTGCAACTCTTTCTGGAAAACTGTAATGTACTGGCTGTGTACCAAGTCTGGTGTGATCAGCTGCCCTTGGTGAAGCCTGCCAGGCAAAGTACTGTAATTGCCTATGGTAGAACCTGAAAATCGCACATCATATTTCGGCCTGGAGCCAGACTCCTCATTTCTCTTTGTGCTTCTGTCAATATTTTCCTACATAATTCTCATAATAGTACGTCCATATAATATCATAAGTATTATAACTTTTTCATGAGTTAAAGCTTACGTCATGACAAAGTCATCATAAATTCCAGATTTTATGTCTTAAAGTCTATTTTACATGAAATTAATATAGGCATCAACACTATTTTCATTAGTATTTCCCTGATATATCTTGTATTAGTCTGTCTCTGTTGCATATAACAGAATACCTGAAACTGGGTAATTTATAAAGAAATAAAATTTATTCCTTATAGTTATTGAGTCTAGGAAGTCCAAAGTCCATGGAACACATCTGGGGAAAGCCTTATTGGTGGGTGGTGATTCTTCCCAGCAATGCAGGGATGTCACACAGCAAATGGCTTGACCAAGAGAGAGAGCTAAACCCACCCATGCTCTTTACAAAGCCATCAGAACCACACCCATGTGTTGCTTTACCTCCCACAGATTTGTCACCTCTTTTTCCCTGGGTGATGGAGCTGCCAAAGATTACTCAAAGCCCATCTCTTCTGAGCAGTGAGAAGCCCTGAAAAGGGGTTAATCTCCTGGAATCCCCAAGAGTGAGGCATTCTTTCCATTTGGGAAATTCACCATGAATTGGGGTTCTCTTCCCGCATTTATTCTCCAGACCAGGAAGTTACAGGAAGAGAACATAGGTGGGGGTTTTGCTAAGTACAGTTTAACAAGTTTAACAATAGAAGCTGGTAACAGACAAGCAAGGTGACATTCTATGATTCAATTAAGTTGATCCACTAACAAAAGCTTGTTATTAGCAAACATTCTCTTCTTCCAGCAATTTCCCACTATCTTTACATATCAAACAGTAACCTGTCTGTCTTTGAGCCAGCAACCTTGCTGTGCTGCAATTCTTTTTCTTACAACAGAGACTCAATAGCCAGGGGAAAAATTCCTGTCCTTTGTGAGGTCAATATTTGAAACTGCAAGGCTTTGGGAAACCAGTCCCTGTGAAGTACATTTGTTTTATGCATTCTTCACATCTCCCCCCATTTAATTTATTCAAAAGAAAAAGTAAAAGCTATAGATCAAAGTTAAGTCAAAAGCGTTTAAAGCAAAGTTGGTATCATTTAGCATGGCAAGTCCTTTTAATTTATTTCAGGTGAGGACTGATGATGTCATGGTCTCAGAGTGGCTGCATCAATATCATTCCAGGTGCTGTGAATTGGGTGTAATTACCAATTTTTGAAACTCTGGAATGAGATTCTGCTCCATATAAAACTTGATTATGAGTCCAGAGAGTTTGTTAATGTTCAGCTGTCCAGGACATTACTGTTTTTAAAGCATCTAGTCTTTTGTAAAATTTTTGATCAATTACAAGTCTTTTGTTTAAGAACAGGATGTCTCATCCAAGTTACAAACACCCTCTTTAAGGCCAGGAAAATTTAGAGAACTGCTTTTGTAGAGATGTTATTTCAGCCTTTATGATCAAGGCATTCCTCATAAAAGCATTGATGAGCAATATCATGATTGAAAAGGTCTTACTTTTCTTTGTATAAATTCCACAGCACTGGGAAGACTGTTTCCCAGGTGGTGATCTGTCCCATGTCAGGGGAAAGATGAACAGCAGGATGAAGCAGCATTTAGGCCAAATTTAGGCAACATGAAAGAAGGGTCAGCAACTTAGAAGAGAGACATGCTATCTGATACCAATGTTTTAAATTATATCCTGTTATAAAGAGAGAGAGTTAATTTTCTTTTAATTTATAAAAATAGCCACATTGTCATAATAATCATAATGATACTTAAAGTTATTAAATTTGGAGGGGATCAATTAGGAAGAAAACAAATACTTTTACTTCTGTTTTAAATGACATTTTACCAAACTGTTGTTAGTTATAGGGAGCTGAAGAGAGAGAGAGAGTTTTCTTAAATTTGGAAAACAAAACATTTAGAGAACCAGCAGTGTTTCAAAATGAGGAAACTGGAAAAACACCTAATTCTTTTTAATTAGTTCACTAATTAACCTTTGTTGTTTTGATCTTTGTGAACAATTTCACAAACCCATCAGTTTCTTCATTAGAATTTTGGAAATTTAAAGGTATGAACTCAAAGTTTGTCAGGAAACTGTACCTATGAGAGTTTTTTTTCATGAAATATGGAAAAACATAAAATTTTAAAATTATAATTAAACCAAGATTATGACCAATAGCATTTATATCAAGACACAGATATTTAAGAACTTTATAAGATTTTGTAACACATATCAATAACACCTTCAGTACTGACAATGCTTTCCCGTATACTCTAATTTATTAAATAAGCCAATTCGTTTTGATACATCTTTTATATATCCTTTGAGAAGCTCCAGGGCCTTTGGAACTCCTCAAAGTTATTTCAAACCACCAAAAGGTTGAGATTTCGGAATTTGGTTTTGGAAAGCTTTGTTAAATAACAAAAAAACTTAAAACACTTAGTTGAATAAAATCACAAATTATTACACAAAGTAAAACCAATGTGATAGAGGGTTTCAAAGGTAGAGAGCACAAGAAATTATCATGAAATGTTTCCTAAACCAGTTATCTAAGGGACAAAGACAACCTTTTACAATTTTGTATTAAGAGCAGTCAAGTGAAAAGACCTCTAATAATCCTGTTTGATTAGTAACCCCAGGCAATGATGTGTGCTGAAGAGAACATTTTTATACATTCAGGTTAGTAAATAGGTGTCCGTTTATCAGAGTAAATTATAGAAAGCCAGTATGAATTTTAGCTATTTTTACCAAGTACATATTTATGGTTTCCCAGCCAAAAACTTGGTGTATTAGATCTATACCCTTATCAGTTAATGTTATCTAGGGCCTATGTGATATTGGGCATAGGTCTCCTTTCACTAGCCATTTTGGGTCCCAGGTTTCCACATGGCATTTGGAACCATGTGGAGCCTAAGACAGATGGTGGTATTTAAAAAAAAAATTTCTAAAAGATATAGTTTCTCCCAGCATAGCCAGGAGGCAGAGCTGAAATAACAAGGAGACATATTGACCTAGAGACAAATTTAGGTAAAATGTTTAAATCAAATTTTGAAAATATATTTATCAAAACTTTAGGAAATTTAAATCATGTGAACTTGAAAAGTATGCTTATTTACGTAATGAGCATGCATTAATTATAAGCCAATTTGGTACCTTGCACACAACATAATTACACATACATACATGAACATATAGACATAACATACAGCTTACACATGCAGATATGCAGACATAAACAACAAGAACAAACGTGGATCTTATAGGTTTTGTTCAAGATGTAAAAAAAAGCTCACTAGTAAAAAGGAAAGTCAGGTTTAGATTTTTTTTTTTTTTTTAAGACTTATTGGTGAGGCCTCACCCTGCCTTAAAGAAAGCAAGACAACAAATTTACATTGTAAAGCAAAGTATGCAAAGCTTTTTAAGAAGATGCAGAGAAGATTTTCTTCCTTTTAAGAAAATAGCATAGAATTCTACCATTAGATTTTGTGAAGAAATACATATATGAGACTAGAAGAGAATTTAGAAGTCTGTTTAAGATAACCAGCTGGATGCCAGAAAATTTGAGACCATCTAGTTAAATAGATAGATTTTAGGTTAGTTTTTGTTTCTCAAATGAGTTACTGAACTTAAGGGCTGAGCTATTGAAAGCTGTTTGACTGTTGAAGTTTTTAAAATTTACTCCAGGTCAATTTGGAACTTGTCTTTATTTTTATTACTGGTGGTCTGATGTGTACCATCCCTGAGGTGTGATGGTGAGGCATTGAGATTTTGAGATCAGATTCAATTCCTCGTCTGGTATGAGGCTCCACATAAGATTTAACAGCCTTAGCAGGAATCCATAGTGGGCCTGTGAGTGAGAGAATAGACACATACCCTCTCTCCCATGTTAACAATTCGGCAGGTCTCAACCATTGTGGTCCCGTCAGCAGGTGGTGGTATAAAACCAATGGTCTAGGTCTCTTTTTAGAAGGTAGAAAGTGTCATTCTATGGCTGTTAATTCTGGGGAATTACAGTTTAAGAAATTTGGTGTAAACAGAGCTTTAAAGACCTGTTTATGAGAGGCCAGTCCTATATCTATATTACCCCTCCTTGGTTTACTTATTTGAGACTTAAGAAGGCCATTAGCTCTTTCAACAATTGCCTGGCCAGTGGGGTTAAATGGGATTCCTGTGACACCTATGGCCACCCATCAACGGATCAATCCATTCACAAGGGTACAGTCCCCACAGTCTAATCACCTGGTGAAGGCCTCTCCTTTTACCATAATAGAATTTCCTACTCTCAACAGTGTTACAGTGGGGATTAATACATAAACCTCTGGGCAAAACAATTCAACCCATAGCATGTCTTTTGCATCTTTTATTTTAATAAAGATGTTATATTTCAGGTTATCTCACGTTAACAGTACACACCTGGATTTTGTTTACTTTTAATGTAAATTAAGTTTTATAAACATTGGTTATAGTTGTCTTTCTTTTGCCTTTTGATAAATACAAGTTTTTAGACTCAATGAAGTCCAATAAACCAGCTACTATTGTATCCTACCTAACAAAATTTTGCCTGGTGCAAGGCCATGAAAAATATCTTCTTTGTTTTTACTCCCTAGAAGTTTCATAATTTTAGCTTCTACTCTTATGCCTATGCTTGATCTCAAATTAATTATTGTATGGTTTGAAGTAGGCATATAGATTAATTTTTTTCCTTGTGCCATTTGATAAAAAAAAATTCCTTTATTAAATTATCTTGGTGTTTTTGTTGGAAATCAACAAGATATTTCCAGGTGGATCTATGAGTATTTCTGAATTATCCCTTTTATTCTTCTGATCTTAGTCTGTCCTTGTGCCAACACTACACTGCCTTGATACTCTAGTTCTAAAGTAAGTCTTGAAACAGTAAAAAAAAAAAAAAAAAAATTAAAGATTTGTTTTTATTTTTTATTACTTTGGCTATTTGAGGTCCTTTGAAATTCCATATAAATTTTACAATCAGCTTACCAATTTCTACAAAATGATTGGCAATATCAGTTAGGAAAAAGGACATCATAAAAACACAAAGTTTTTCTACCCATGAATATAACTCTCTGCAGTTTTCAGCGTGAGTTGTTGCCCATATTTCGTTAAATTTATTGTGAAGTATTTTCCATACTATTGTGACCATGCTTAATTTCATTTTTAATGTTATTTTTAGTATTATTTTCTAATTAGTTCTTGCTATAACAAAAGACACTATTGATTTTTATGCAGTTATCTTGTATCCTGTGATTTTGCTAAATTAACTTAGCTCTACTTTTTTAGTTTTATACCTTTCTAATGAGGTATGCTTATTAAAACCCCATTGCTGCTATTTTTTCCTGTCTTTATGTTTTATTTATTTTTCTTGCCTTATTGCACTGGTAAAACCTTTTAGTAAAATGTTGAAGAGAATTTGTGAGTGGAAATTTCCTTGCCAACTTTAGGGAGGAAGAAAGCAGACTTTCACCAATAAGTATTATGTTACCTTGAGATGTCTGTAGATAACCTTCATCAGATTGAAGAAGTTGCTTTTTATTTCTAGGTTACAGAATTTGTATCATGAATAAATGGGGTGTTTTTTTTTTTTTTTCAGTTGCTTGTTCTGCATCTAGTTAGATGGTCACATGATCTGTCTTTTGTATTCTGTTAATATGGTGAAACACAGTAACTTATCTAGAATTCAGAATAAGTACTGCACTCCTGAGGGAGAAAAAAAAAATTCTTCTTGGACTTTAGATAATGTTTTTATATATTGCTGAATTCAATTAATTATTTTCTAAAATATTTTTATGAATATATTAATAGGGAATAGTGAATAATAATTAATTTTCTTGTGCTATCCCTGTCAAATTTTAATATCAGGGTAAAGGTAACCTCATAAAAAATGAGTTGAGATTTGTTTCCTCATCTATTATTTATAATAATTTGTGTATAATTAACATGACATCTTTAAATATTTGATGGATTTCCTCAGTGAAGCAGCTGATATGGGAGTTTTCTTGTGGAAGAAGTTTTAATTATAAGGTTAATTTATTTGGTATAGTACTAGACTCTCTGGATTTTTTCTTTTGTGTTTTTCAGGAAATTTTCAGTCTAAGTTGTCAAATTATGGGTATAAACATTTTTTTAATATTATCTGATTTACTATTCAATGTCTGAAAAATCTTTTGTGATGTCTACTTTTTGATTCCTGACATTTGTAATTTTTGTGCTTTCACACCTTCATTGATCTTGTGAAATATTTTTGCATTTTATCAGTCTTTTTGAATAAACAAATATTGGCTTTGTTGTTTTTCTCTATTTGGGGACTGTTTACTAATTCACTACTTTCTACATATAAGTTAAGAATTTCAACCTTCTAATTACATTCTATTTCTAGTTTCAAAGAGTAGAATCTTAGAACATTGGTTAAAATATATCATTCCCAGTTTTTCATTTTATATAGATTTTTCTGGAATAGAGTTGGTGATATTTGAAGCAAAGAAACATATTAATTAATTAATATGTGAGGCAAGGTAGCAAGTTTATAAAAAGTAATAAGTATCTGAACTAAGAATCACTGTCAAGACAGAGAGAAGTTGATGTAAGGTACAGAAAAGGGAGAATTCTTGGGTTTATGACTAGAGAAAGTAGACAGAGGCTGATGCGACCAACACCATTTACACAGACTGGAAATACTAACATGTAGAGGGAATCTCAGTAAACTTGGCTTAAAGCATATTGAGCTTGAACTGTCGATTCAATACTGAAGGTGAAAAGCCAAGTCTAACTCCTTCAAGAAGAAATCTAAACTTAACTTACAGTCACTAATAAATAGATAAACACTAAAGTACCAAAACAGGTGAGATCTACCAGTAAAGGAAGACTTTATAAATAAAAGTCAAAGATGAATACTCACAGACTGTCCTGAGACAAAACAGGAACCCCAAATCAAAACATAAGCAGGATAACGTCAAAGAATTTCAAACCAAAGTAAGAGAGGTATTTCAATTAGATGATTTCCTAACAAGGAAAAGCTAGATAAATTTTAAGAAAAACAGAGATGGTAGCATCTTCTTTACAACAAAAATACAAATGCGTAGTACTTTAAAGGATTTTGGAGTCATACAGAGTAAGTTAAACCTATCTTCATCTGTCCCTATAGATATGTGTGACCTTGAAAAAATATTCAAATCTCAGTAGACATTTTATTTTTTCATAAAATGAAATGGGAGTTATAGGAAGATCAAATAAGGTAATGATTGTAAATGATATGCTGTCATCCCAAAAGCATTGTGATTGCCAAGTAAATGTCATGTTCTTATGTTTATATTCTTGTATAGTAACATGATTATATTTTAGCATATGTTTTAGCATATATATGCATGTTTGTGCAAAAATATACATGCTATAAATTTGTCTATGGTCTATTCCATAAATAGGCTTTTTATTATTTTAAAAAATATTTTATTAAAATATCTTATACTACAGAGAAGTAGAGAAAACAATAAAATGAACACCATTTTCTTACCTTCCTTATTCCAAAAAATATGTTCTAGAGAAATAAAGCATTACAGGCACATTGGAATTACCATTTATATTATCCCTGATTTCACTACACCCGCCTGTCTTCCTGTGGGAAGCCCTCCTAATAGAGCTAATGTTTATAATTCTGAAGTGTGTGTTTACACTTTTGCTATATATTTATGTCATCATACAAACGTATATATTTGTGCTTTTAAAATTTAAGTAATCATTATCACATTGAACATATTACTTGAATAAGATTTTAAAATTCAACATTTTTGATACTTATAAGTATCAACACATATAGCTATTGTTCACTTATTTTAACCACAGTTTATAATACCATTGTATGACTATGCCATGATGAATTGTTCCATTCTCCTATCCACAGGTTTGTTTCAGATTGGGAATAAAAATTCTTGTTTATGTGTCTCCCAGTACATACCTGATAATTTCTTCAATAAACTTATCTGCAAGTAGAATTCCTTTGTTGTAGAATATGCCGTATCATGTGCAGTACACACACTCTGTATTTGTAAAGTCATTTCAAAAATTATCTACTAAAAAAAGCAATTTTTGTATGCCCTGACAAACAGCCACTAGACTAATTTTAATTCCTATCTAGTTTAAAAGCTTAAGGCTTTAGCAATGGGGACTTTATATATACCGATAAATACCTCAAAAACTCAATTAGCTATATATTTATTTATAATAAAAACACTGCCTAGAACACTTATTAATGCCCTCTCAACATAATTCTTTAAAATTAAAAATCTCCATTACTAAACTTTATGAAAATCATATTTAAATATACATATAAAGACGTATTTCTCTGGTTTAGATTAATAAAACATTTGATGTACAGATTGAAGCTACAGTATTTTGAAGTGCTAAGTCACATTGCCATGTATTAAATTACTTACTCTGATTCTTCCAATTATATTGAAACACCATCCTTCACTCAGACAGTTGATGCTGAGCAGTCTGCAGTGTTCAATTACTTTCTCACTGTTTTTTCCAGTAAATTCTGGCATACAACTGTAAATACATCAGTGCATATTAGGAAAGTTGCAATTTAATTATTTTCAAAAAAGTCTACTAACAGTCTTGTAAAAATAGTAATTCCTTGTTTAAATTATATACACCATGTAGTAATACATGACATTTTTTATCATTAATTTTTCCCCTACATACTTGTGTTTTTAGCCAAGAAGAACAATTTTATTTATTTGTAGAGAATTAGAATTATCTATATTTCCATTAAATGGTCTTAATTTACCATTGGGAATTTAGGAACAAAATAAGCATTGGCTTAGACTGATACTTAACAATAAAATATAGGTTTTGGAAAACTATTAGAATAAATAAAACCATTACCCAAATGTGAAAAAAAAATGATGACAAATGAGATTTCCAATCCTCAGTACAGTCATTCTATACTGATGATGTGCTAGCAGGAGTTAATGATGACACCCATGAATTTGAAACATAGTGTAGAGAGTTACCGTAGACAATAATGGTATAGTTGTAATTCAGCTAATTACAGGGGCTTTTGTTTGGTTTTTGTCACTTTTACAATTTTTGTCATTTGTCTGTAGTCTTTTAGGAATCAATCCATTTCCAATCTACTGCAGTTCATTAGCTATAATCTATAAGTTGCTAAAGAACACATACTTAGTTTCTGGCTTCCTTTTCCCTTACTCTCATTATTTTGAAAGAAATAGCTCAGTACCTTAAATCACATTTAGTTAACTCTCTATTATAAATTGAATGGGGCACCAAATAAGAGAATATTTTTCTCCAAAGTAAACACCAGAAATTTTAAGGCCCAAAATAATACTTCTCAAGAGTCTATGTTGTTACAAGCTGATTTATTGATAAATTGAATATAACCATATATTTATAATTTTAAGTTATTATAAAAACAGAACATGATTTCATAAAAGAAGGGATCAAAGGCCATGTTGACAGAGTTTTACTGAAATAACATCAATAAAATTCTTTAGTAATTTACTTTTTCTGCTATTTCAGTTGCATAGCTTTGCACTTTCACCCAGCAGAATTGAATTATTTCCTCATTTATATCAGGATTAACCATTCACTTTTTGGTGCCTAGTATGTGTCTGCCAGTAGGCTAATTGCTTTCACACAATTTTCTTCTTGTCTCATTCAATCCTTATAAGCACTATGTGATATATAATATCACTATGTTATAAGTGAGGAAACATACTCAGAGAAGTTAATTTAGTTGCTTTGGTCATATTACTTTCAAGCTTTAGAGTTGTTAATAAAATTAAGTTTGGCCCTATTTTAAATATATTGTACTCTGCTACTCCATAGAAAAATATCTGGTAAGATATGTCTTCCTTACATCTCTCATTATGAGGGTGTAACTAGAGATCGAGAAATTACTACAAATACCATCTTGTTATGAAAGGTATCATTTCCACTTCTTCCTACTGAGGGGGAGTTTGTAAGGGGAGGTGAGTTGGGGAAGATGAAGAAATAGGAGAGCACTAGAGTTCTTAAAACTTTGGTGAGTTGTGGCTATCATGTTTCAATTTTCCTTATGAATTGGAATGGATTAAATTGACCAAGAATAACTCCAAATATATATGGTACTTGTACTTATATTATTCTGTAGAAATGTATCCAAAGAATAAGATCAGATTTATGAATTAAATGAAGAACCAAGACATGAATTAAACATGAGTTAGATCAACCATGGACAAGAATTAGATCAACTGGTTGCTGGATGAAGATCAGGCAGTAGCAACTTTGAGAAAGAGTTTCTAAACAAAGAAGGTTTTATTGATCCTGAAAAACTGGGCCAAAGAGTTTGCACTCTCACTACATACCAGGAAAGAGGAACCAAAATACTATCTGTGAAACTTTGTCCAGGGTTGCAGAGGAAACCCACAATGAGAAAATCTTCCTGTTGAGTTTCAGGCAATCAACCCCCAATGCCTCCACTCCCACTGATGACTTAAAATCTAAGAGGAGCTTTTAAATCTCATCCACAAGGAAAATGACATCCTATCAACTCAACCTGCTGTCAAGGAAAGAAAAAGTTTAAATAGCATTTTTCCCATTTGAGAATGTAAAACAAAGAAAACAAAATCAAAGAAAACATAAAAGCAAACTCTAGAATAGCAGGGACCCTTTGAAGAAATTCTCTTGCAAAAGTGCATATATTGCTTCTGTTGAGATAGTCAGAGAGGCTAAAACCTAACTCATTTTAACTATTAGAGGTGTCCAGAAACCATTTTAGTTAAGAAAGTCAATTGTTTTAAATATGGGAGAAAGGAAAGAAATACCTTTCTGATCATCATGTTTCTAAAATACACAATTTATAGATATATTTTTAAATAAAACTATTCCATGACTGGACGGTAAAAGGAACCTATTTATTATGATGAAAATGTTTAACGTTTCATTTTTGGAGTTAAAAATGGAGACAATATATAGAAAGGCAGAAAGTATCTAGAAAGATACATGTAAAGGAAGAAAAGAAAGATAATGGAAAGAGAATATTTTATTGGACAAACCAGGGGGAAAAGAAAATGTAATTTTATCCTCTCCTTATTTTTTTTTTATCTGAAATGATTTTCTGTAACTGACTTAAATGTTTGTCCATTGTTGGGTTGCATTTTATCCATAAGGCCAATATTTACTGGACAATTAAGTTATTCTCTTTCTTGGACATTGTATCCCAAACTTTTGTCAGTGACCTGTGGAATGTACTCTACTAATTTTAAGGAGAAGTGTCAGGCTCCCTTGGGGCACAGTAAGAGATGAAAGACAATGCCTAAGAATAAAATAGAACAATTATAACAATACACTGTAATAAAATTTGTGTGAATGTGGTTTCCCTTTCTTTCTCCCTCAGAGTGTACTATTGTACTGTACTCAACTTTTGCTGTGGTTTTAATGCCCCCCTCCGAAAGTCATGTGAAAATTTAATTACCATTGTGACAATATTAAGAAGTGGGGCCTTTAGAAGTGATTAGATCATGAAGCCTCTGCCCTATTGGATGGATTGATACCTTTATCTCAGGAGTAGGTTAGTCATCACAAGGTTTAATTGACGCATAATAACCGTACATATTTATGGGGTTCAGTGTGATGTATCAATATATATATACTATCTGTAATAATCAAATTACATCACCTCAGATATTTATCATTTCTTTGTGATGAAAACCTATTCGAAAACCTATTTTCTTGCTATTTTGAAATATACAATACATTTTTGTTAACTATAGTCACTCTACTGTGCAAATGGAACACTAGAACTTATTCTTCCCATCTAACTGTAATTTTGTACCCATTAAGCAATGCCTCCCCATACCACTATTCTACTCTCTACTTCTATGAGATCAACATTTTTAGATGTTACAAATGAGTGATGTCATGCGGTATTTGTCTTTCTGTGTCTGGCTTATTTAACATAAAATAATTACACCCAGATCCATCTATATTGCTGCAAATGACAGGATTTCTAGCTGTTTATTTGTAAAGTCAGAGAATTTATAAATTAAAATGAAAATTGATGAAACTAAATATTTACTATATTTAAATACAAGTTTTTAAAAAATATTATTTCAAAATAAAAAAAAATCATAAATTTAATAAAATTAAAATTTAAGACTTCCAGTCAAGATGGAGGAATAGATGGTTCCCAGTGTCACTCTCTCCCACAAATCAACCAATTTACAACTATAAAAAAGCAACGACAGCCATGCTGGGGACACTAGAGCTCAGGGGAAGAGGAGGACAGACCTATGGAGTTCATGAAGGCAGCAGAATCCATGATGAAAGAAAAAAAAAAAAAAACACTTTGATTGTTTCAAATCCCAGCCACTTCTAGGCTGGAGCTGCTGAATGCACAGTGGGCAAAAGCCACAGCTGTGCCCTTCAGATGAAGTTGCTTGGAGGCAGCAGGGGAGAAGAGGGCCTTGGTGTCCCCCAGTGCACCCTTGGACCCACACAGGAGAAAGGAGCCGCTACTGATAAAAAAAAAAGAGCCACTCAGAGGCTGGTGAGTTATTGCAAGGGACTGGAGCATGACCTGTCCCATAGGAAGTGTTTGGAGCATGGGTGGCGACTGGGGGAAAACTGGGGCACAGCAAGGACAGCTGATCTGCTCTCCAATCAGTGTAGGACTACTCAGAGGAGACTGGTCAGGAATATAGAATTGCATGGGGTGCAGTTTGCTGAAAAGACTCAGGCCCAGACCAGAGTTTCTATACAACCCATTTGTACTAGATCTCACGAGAGCCAGAAGTACCTATAAAGTCAACCATTAAAACCTAAGCTGCACAAACAGCCTTCCCTAGGGAACCAGCAGCAAAGCAGAAATTCAGCTCAACCACAAAGCTCAAGTACTGGTCCACACAGGAACTTCCCCCATTTTAGAAGTAAGCAATGGATAAGAAATTAATTCCAGTACAGAGTTTAAGTGGTGGGAACAGAAAATAATCCAATACAGAACTGGAAGAAAACATGAAGTACCCACAACCAGAGACAAAGCTTGATATTAACTAGTAAAGTTCTCCTTTCACTGAAGAACACCTATAACACCTAGAAGGACTGGAAGTCCCCTGGGCTACCAAGCCAGAAAGTGGGAGGTCATGGGCCTCAGCCATGCCCCCTGACACCTGCAACTAGTCCCAAGTGTTGGGGACTCAGGCCTTGGCCACAATCCCCTGACACGTACAACTAGCCCAGCGATGATCACTGAGCTGCTACAGGAAGCAAACTCCCAAGCCAGGGTGGTGGGGGTGTTGAGGGCCTCAGCCATGTCCCCAACACCCACAACCAGTTCAGCGATGACCACCAAGCCACAACAAGAAGGGCCCCGGGTTCCTGAGCTGGGGTGGTGGGGGTGAGGGCTTCTGCAATACCCCCTTGACATCTGCACCCAGCCCAGCAATGACCAAGCCACTGCTGGAAAGCCCCTTGTCTCCCCTGTGGGAATGAGGTGGGCCACAGGCCCCAATCCCACCCCTCCTCTTTCCTCTTCCTTCCATCCCATTTTGTTCCCCTTTACCATCCCCCCCCAATTGCTCTGCAACATCAAAGAATGTAAAAAAATAATATTAATAGAAAAATAAGAAAAAAAAAACACAAAAAAACAAAATAAAATTTAAATGCAATATTTTACTAATATAAAATATTAGTGGAAAAAATAATTAATGTATTAAAATATTGAAGCAACCACTCCATAAAAAGACAGAAAATTTTTTAAAATTAAGTTTTTTTTAAAGAGCTATCTTTAAAGACACAGTATGTCAACAGTGTCACTCTTGGGTTGGGAGTATATTCTTGCTTAAATTTTCCAGCTGCTGAAATAGTTCTTTCATAATCTATATTATTTTAAGAAATGGAAAGGAAATAGTTGTAAACTAACTTCAAATAATTTTCTGTTTCTGTTTCCTTAAAATATTAACTTCACTTGTTTGCAGACTTGGAGGAAGCTTTCAGTACTTTTTGTTTTTTTCAGGGCCTGAACCTTTCTATTATAAATGAGTTGTAATTTTTGCTTCAAATAAAGCATTGTTATTCATTTTTCTCCTCTTTGGTTTCATCTTGCATAGATGTAGATCCTGATGCAAAGTTAACGTATTAATTTTAACACTGCCATGTACCTATTCCACTTCTTGGAAAACAGCCTTTGAAGTAAATAAAGACTTATTCTTGCAATAGAAGCTTTGCAATACCACTATATACTTACATACTGTGACATGTGTGGGCATAGACAAATGGCAAGACTTATGGAATACTCATTTCATCAATTTATCTTTTTGCCATTAAACTGAACAACTAGGTCATTGTCTGGTTCTAAAAATACAAATGATTCATATTTCATAGTTCTTTAAACATTAAAATAAAATTACCAGACAAAAAACTTCTGGTTTTGGTCATTAAAATGAGCATTTATACTTCAATCTTAAAATCAGAAAGATAGTACTGAAGCTATTAAAACATTCAATTATCTGCCTTAATATACATTATCTTATGGGGAAGAAGGAGGATATTGTAAACATAAAAATATAATGACAGATAGTGATAGTGCTAAAAATGAAACCATGTAAAAGTGGAGAGAGTAGTTGAGAAGACCTATTTTAGGAACGTTTATCAGGATTGCCAGGAAAGACATCTTCGAGGAAATGATATTTGAACACATACCTGAATGAAGTGTGCATTGAGCTACTGTAGTTTCTGTAAAAAGTGTACTTCAGAAAGAGGACCAGCAAATACAGTCTTGAAGCAGAAAATACTTGAGGTATTCAAGAATCTCAAAGACCAAAGTGGTCGTAGTTGAGTAATCAAAGGGAATATAGTAAGAGAAGACGGTGAAGAGAGAGGCAGGAGCAAATTATGGCTGACATTGTAGACATTTGAAGTACTTCGGATTTTATTTAAATGTTATGGGAACCCATTGAATGGTAGTGGCAAGGAAGTAACATGATTTTAAAACACTTACACCATTTTCTTGTGAAGAATAAATGACAGGAAGCTAGCCATTTCAAATTTCCTTTATCTGTAGCTTTTCGTATCTAAAATGATGGCAACTCTGTCTTCTACTTTCTCTAGTCAAAAATATAGAGCATTAAATTTACTCTTCTCTTTTCTCTTATCCAATCCAGGCAAAGGGGATATCCGACTGATTTCATCTTAAAAAATATATACATCATCCAACTACTTTTCACCCTGTCCTCTCTCCCATCGTAACCTAAGCCACTATCGTCTCCTGTGTAGATGACCACAATAGCTTCCTAACTGGTCCCTTTGACTCTGCCCATTCCTCTCTTATTTTCAACACAACAGCTGAACTATAATTCTTAAATATTAGCTGCATTATGTAACTCATTTGCTAGCAACACTGCAATACTTCCCATTTTACTTTGAGTAAAAATCAAATGGAATATATGGTTTAAAACTGCCTCAATTTCTAATTTCTCCATTATCCTCATTTCTACTACTTCCCTTTGCTTTCTCTAGGCAAATTAAAATGGATTTATAAGTATGACCTGAACAGGCCTGAGATTTTGCATTGGGTACTTCTGTCTTGAACACTCTTCCCCTAGAGAGCTGCATGTTCCCTTCCTTCATTCAAGTCTCTTTCCCCAAATTAGCTTTTTCAATGAGGTTTTTACTCACTATTTTACATATACTTGAATGGCAAGTCAAAACAAGAAAGTCAAGTTGGAGACTATTAAACCATTCCAGATAAGAATTTATGGTGGCTTGAACAAGGTTGTTACCTTCATAATGGTAAAAGTGTTTATATCCATGATATATATTTATGGAAGAGCTTAAATAATTTGCTGATGGACAAAAAGTGGGTTCAGAGAGAGAAAAAGAAATCAAATAAGTCTAAAAGAACACGGCATGAAAGCAGGTTTGTCCAGGGCTCAGAAATCAATTATGAATTTGGGGTATCATGTTTGAGATGCTATATTAGAAATATTATATATTATTTATATTATATTGAGATGCTACATGTATAAAAGTGAACAAAGGCATACTTGATGGGATGCATAATTAAACAGGTTGGGTGTTTTTAGACCAATAGAACACAGAAAAAAAGACATAAGGAATTTGAGAGTGGATGCACAGGTATGTATCTAAAAAAGAAAATGAGGACCTGCAGTGAAGGAAGGACAGAGAAGAGCCAGTGCAGTCAAATAATCGGAGGTACTTGTTGGTCATTTAAAAAAAAAAAATACAAAATTTTGGCATTAAAGTATATGACTGAATGAGCTTGAAATAAATGAAATGGGGATAAGAGAGTGGAAACATTTAAATTAAGGTTTTGTAGGATGTGCAATTATAAGTCATAATAAATCATAGGATACAACTATGGGATACGGGCTGATGTGGGAAAGGAGAAACTTGCAAAATAATTGTCAGAGGATTTAAGCAACCAAGGTGAGTGGATTTCTAAGACGGATATTGAAGTCATCAAGAAATATGACCACAGTGGTGATAAGGATAAGGACAGCAAGCCAGATGCTGAAGTCTTTCATGGAAAATGGGCAGGAACTGAGAGAAGAGAAGATGCTTGAAAAAGAGACATGGAAGGAGAGAGACAAAGAGTAAGAGAGTGAATGATGAGCTGATGTGAAATGCTGAAAATGGCTAGGGTTTTCAGGAGGAGGAAGAAAAAATGGCCTGGATACACCAGCAAGGGCAAGGATATCTACACAGTTCCTCACCTGTGGTACTCAGGTTGTGGAAGAATGTACAGTGACCACCAAAGAAGGCTGCTAGAAAAACTGTCCTCAGGTTTCAGTTAGAAAAAGAAAAGATATCACAGATGTTGGAAAATTTGCTGCTGACAAAATGAGATCCAGAGGGCTCAGTGGAAGATCTTTGGATATAAAGAAATATTGGAGGTTGTGCAGAACATTATAAGGCTAAGATTCTTTGGTTAGGTTTGACCCAGAAAACTTAGAGATTACATGGTGTTAATTCAACCTTTATGTGCATATGTCTGTAGTAACTTATGCCCTGTTTTATTATTTATTATTCATAAGTAAATTAATACACTCAGGACTAATAAAAGATTACACTGATGGGAACGTATGTTCTCAAAATGAGGCATTTAGGGAACTACATTAGATGACTTCTGTCACTTATAATAGTCGCTGAAAATGTAAAATTATATTAATAGTAGCAGAAGCTACTTGATAAGGAAATGTCAACAATGTTCTAGATATTTTTAGTTGTAATATAGTTTATAAACAGTATGTGAAGTTAAAAAATAAATGATATTTAAACTTTAATGGACATTTTTCTGTGTTAAATTTCAGAATAATTTATTCAAAAGGGAAAGTTAGCTTTACAAATGTGGCTATTGATTTCAAGCAAAGAAAAATGTAACAGCCTGGCTTTTGAGATAATTAACTCTAAAATATTGAAGTTTCCTGTTAGTTGAGAGTTATTGAGTGACCAAGTGGAAGCATTCCAATAATTAATAAATCCCTGATATAAATATGTAATTGCTATTTTGAAAAGCATTTTTCAAAATTAATGTAAAAATATAACTTTATTTTACATTGAAAGGAAATATGTTGACCTATGCATTTCTATGGACAGAGTGTTCTCTTTCAAAGTCACAGTGCATGCTTAATTAGCTTCACTTGTGATATAAACTGAAAACCCTAACTCTACCCATGGCTAACAGGGTGAGATTTATCGCAAACCTAATGAAATGCTGAAACTGACCTGAGAGAAAAAAATAAATAAATAAAATAAGGTATGTTAGTACATTGAATTACACTTAAGCAGTGCAAAGTATAATACTTGCAATACAGTAAGGAGGAAACAGAAAAAAAAAAAGAATAAGCTGAGAAAATAAAATAGAGCCTTGTTATACTATGAAATGTCTTAGAATTTGAGTGTGGAAAATAAAAAGCTTAGAAAGCAAAAATCTGTATTTACACCATTTCTGATTTTTAAAGACATAGTATTTATTTATGTAATATCTAGTTTATGGGATTGTTTACAAAGATGGCTGTCAATAGATTTTGTTAAACAATTAATTTTTATATTTTAAAAATGTTATATGAGAAAGACACCAGTTGGTTTTATTAAAATTTATTTCCTGATTTATGTTTCCTCATTTCACTATTCTGAAGGTGATCATCTTGATATACACAAAATATTACAAACATTGCATTAAGTAAATGTTAGATCAGATAAGAGAGAGAGAGAAAGAGAGAGAGAGGGAGAGAGAGAGAGAGAGAGAGAGAGTGTGTGTGTGTGTGTGTGTGTGTGTGTGTGTGTGTGTGTGTGTGTGTGTGTGTGTGTGTGTGTGTGTGAAATGGCAATATTTGTAGTGTGGTTCATGATAGTCTTCAAATCTGATCTGTGGTCTTGGGGTAAAAAAACTTCCTGCTCTAGCATAATGTCCTTAAAGTTTATCTATGTTGTGACAAATGGCAGGATTTCATTATTTTTTTATGGCTAGATAATATTACACACAGACCCACCCATACAAACACACAACATCACATTTTCTTTATCACAATAGCCGAAGCATGGAGACAATCTCAGTCTTGCTTAGTAATTTAATTTTCTGAAAATAGTTAAAAGCTATTTATAATACTAGCTTCTCAGAGGATACTGTCTTGACTCAAAGATCTGAATCTTGACCCTAACATTACAACCTACTCCTAACCTAGTATTTTATAAACTATCATCATACATAACTTGATTCTCTTCATCATATTAACTTCCATAATCTTAATTTTAAGTAGCTCATATTCCACCCACAGCCTCATTTCTCTGTCCAACTTATTCTTTCTAGGCCTTTTTTCCCCAGTGGTTCTTTGGTCCTATAAACCATTGACACTACCAACTCTTCAGTATCTCTCATCCTCAAAATATCCTCACTTCCCTACTTACCTGAGTTATATTACATGGTCCATTTCTATAATCACTTCCTGAGGACACTCTTAAATCACTTGCTCCTTTCCCTTTATTGTTAAAGCTGGTCAAGAACCAACCCTAATTTAATTCAACACGCAGGCTATTTCATAGAGTAATATGAGTAACTATACAAGGTTTGAGGTGACCCGCATTACTGTACACTAAACTTTAAATTCATGTCTACTAACTTCTATGAGATGCTTACAGCTGTATATTAGTAAAACTATATTTCCCTCAAATTCATGTGGAAAACTATTTAAAAACTTCTCATCTTGCTTTGCTTATTTCACGTGAGCAATAGAGCAATCAGAAGATGCTGTCCAAATATTTCAGCAACGACATATTCAAAGCAACCTATATTGATAAAAATATTCTACTTTTCCTCTTATTATAATTGATATAACATCTGTGATCTTCTCTCAGCCAACTCCCCTGCTTGTGCACTGCTTCCATCCCATCTCTTCTACTATTTAGATACAACCGATTTTGATCTTTCTATAGCTGTGAATTAATTACTCTGTATTGTTGCTACCCTTTACAAGAAAAGCCCATTTCTTTCCTCTCATTCACTCATGAACTACTTCTTTCTTTTCTCTTTGAAATTACAGAATTTGATTTATTTTAATTGAAACATATTGGATCGTACATATCTGTCGACTACAACATTGAAAAATCAATCCCTATGTGCAATATATGATGATCTAAGCAGAATAATTAGTATATTCAACATTACATGATGTAATTATATTTTGTGGCCCTTTACCAATTTCTCACTAACCTCCCCCTCTCTCCCCTTCCCCATCTCTGGTGGTCTTAGTTCTGTTCTCTCCTTTTGAAAGTTCAATGAGTTATTGTGATCATTGTTTCTTTCTCTTTCTTTCTTTCTCTTTTTCTTTCTTTCTCTTTCTCTCTCTCTCTCTCCCCCCCCGCCCCCCCCTTATGAGTGAGGACATGCAGTATTTCTCTCTCTGTGCCTGGCTTATTTCACTTAACGTAATTTTCATCCATATGGCAGAGTTACATTTGGCAGAATTTCATTCTTTTATGGCAGACTAATATTCTATTGTGCATATATACCAAATTTTCCTTATTTGGTCATCAGGCAATGGACATTTAGGTTGGTTCCAACTCTTGGCTATTGCAAATATAGCTGTGATAAACATAGGAGTACAGGTATCCTTTGACATGATGATTTCCATTCCTTTGGGTATATACCCAGCAGTGGAATTGCTGAATTATATGGTAGTTCTATCTGTAGTTGTCTGAGGAATCTCCATACTGTTTTCCACAATGGCTGTACCAATTTACAATCCCACCAACAGTATGGGAAGAGGGTTCCCCTCTCTCTACATCCTCTCCAGTATTTGTTATTCTCTGTCTTTTTGGTAATAGCCAGTCTAACTGGTGTGAGATGATATCTCAATGCAGTTTTGACTTGCATTTCCCTGATGCTTAGTGAGGTTAAATATTTTTTCATGTGTCTGTTGATCATTTGAATATCTTCCTTTGAGAAATGCCTATTCAGCTCCTTTGACCACTTGTTAATTAGGTTACTTGTTTCTTTTACTGTTAAGTTGTCTGAGTTCCTTGTATATTCTGGATTAAATCCCTTGTTGGATTCATAGCTTGCAAATATTTTCTCCCAGTCTGTAGGTTGTCTTTTCCCTGTGTTAATTGTTTGTTTTTCTGTGCAGAAGCTTTTTGCTTGATATAATCCCATTTGTTTATTTTTACTATTGTTGCCTGTGCTTTTGGGGTCTCATTCATAAAGTCTTTGCACAGTCCTACTTCCTGAAGTGTTTCCCCTATGTTTTCTTTTAGGAGTCTTTATAGTTTCAGGTATTTTATTTAAATGTTTAATCCATTTTGAGTTGATTTTGATGAATCAGTTGTAATCAATTTTTCCCAGTATTCTGTCAAACTGCTTCTTTCAGGAAAAACATTATTTCCAATTGCCAAGATCAATTCTCACTTTCTTATATCTAGACCTACTCACATATTTTGAGACAGTTTGGTATTGAATTAATATTTTTAAAATATTTTATAGCTTTTCTGATGATCCTCTGAATTTTTCTCATCTTAACTCACTGACTCCTACATTTCAGTCCCGTATTTCAGTCCCTTATCTCCTTTAAATATAAGCATGTCCATGGTTTCACTCTGTAACCCTCTCACATCCTTATCGAGGCTCATTCTGAGGTTATTTCATTCAGTTTTTTGTTTTTAAATTACATGTGTATGTCGCTGGTTTCCATATGTACATATGTGTCCCCAATGTTTCCTCTAAAATGGAAACATACTTGAAAAACTACCTCAGTATCTTTACTCAGCTATATTTGGTGTCTGGCCTAACATGTCCAAAACTGACTTCTTGTTTCCAACCCCTCCCAGCCATGCTTCTCTTCCTATAGATTTCCCCATTTCAACAATGCTTTGAGAAAACCACTTCAGTTTATTTTTCAACTTCTTGATTGAACATCAGTCTTAGAATTACCCTAGACTCCTTTTTTATCTTATGTTGCACATCTACTCATTCAGCAAAATACAGACTATATTCCAAATCTGATACTTAATTACCATAATCACATATCACCTTGGTGTCTGTGTCAGTCATTATCCATCTCAAGTCTATATAGACATAGTATCTTCCTCACTTGTCTCCCTATTTCTTCCCTTGTGATCATACACCAGCAGCCTATTCTAAAAACGTAGTCAAAATGACCTTTATTTATATTTAGTTATTTATTTATTTAAATTTTATTTTATTTTATCAATATACAATGTGGTTGATTATTGTGGCCAATTACTGAAAACTCCCTCCCTCCTCCCTCTCCCCCCTCCCTCCCAGAAATGTCCTTTCTTTTTCCTTGTCATATCAACTTCAAGGAATTGTAATTGTTGTGTCTTCTTCCCTCCCCCACCATGGTTGTTTGTGCATTTATTTATTTTTAGCTCCCACAAATAAGTGAGAACATGTGATATTTCTCTTTCTGTGCCTGACTCGTTTCACTTAATGTAATTCTCTCTAGGTCCATCCATGTTGTTGCAAATGGCAGTATTTCATTCTTTTTCACAGCAGAATAGTATTTCATTGTGTAGATATGCCACAGTTTCAGCATCCACTCATCTGATGATGGATATTTGGGCTGGTTCCAACTCTTAGCTATTGTAAAGAGTGCTGCAATGAACATTGGAGAACAGGTATACCTTCGACTTGATGATTTCCATTCCTCTGGGTATATTCCCAACAGTGGGATAGCTGGGTCATATGGTAGATCTATCTGCAATTGTTTGAGGAACCTCCATACCATTTTTGATAGAAGCTGCACCATTTTGCAGTCCCACCAACAATGTATGAGAGTTCCTTTTTCTCCACAACCTCGCCAGCATTTATCATTCACAGTCTTGGATATTAGCCATGCTAACTGGTGTGAGATGGTATCTCAATGTGGTTTTGATTTGCATTTCCCAAGTGCTGAGTGATGTTGAGCGTTTTTTTCATATGTCTATTGGCCACTTGCATATCTTCCTTTGAGAAATGCCTATTTAGCTCTTTTGCCCATTTGTTAATTGGGTTACTTTTATTTTTTTTTGTTGTTGTTGTAAAGTTGTTTCAGTTCCTTGTATATTCTGGATATTAATCCTTTGTCAGATGTATATATTGCAAATATTTTCTCCTACTCTGTTGGTGGTCTTTTAACTCTGTTGTTTCTTTTGCTGTGCAAAAGCTTTTTAGATTAATAAAATCTCATTTGTTCATTTTTCCTTTGGTTGCCCGTGCTTTTGGGGTTGTATTCATGAATTCTGTGTCCAGTCCTACCTCCTTAAGTGTTTCTCCTATGCTTTCTTTAAGATGTTTTATTGTTTCAGGGTGTATATTTAATTCTTTAATCCATTTTGAGTTGATTTTGGTATATGGTGAGAGGTATGGGTCTACTTTCATTCTCCTGCATATTGATATCCAGTTATTCCAGCACCATTTGCTTAAAAGGCAGTCTCTTCCCCAGTGTATAGGCTTGGTGCCTTTGTCAAAGATTAGATAGCTGCAGGTGTGTGGGCAGATTTCTGGATTCTCTATTTTATTACATTGATCAGTGTGTCTGTTTTTATGCCAGTACCATGCTATTTTGTTTATTATAGCTTGGTGGTATAGTTCAAAGTTAGGTAATGTTATGCCTCCAGCTTCATGTTTTTTGGTCAGAATTTCTTTGGGTATGCATGGTCTTTTGTTATTCCATATAAATGTCTGGATAGTTTTTTCCATTTCTGAGAAAAAATGTCATTGGAATTTTGATGGGGATTGCATTGAATTTGTATATCACTTTGGGTAGTATGGACATTTTCACAATGTTGATTCTTCCAATCCAAGAGCATGGGATATCTTTCCACCTTCTTGTATCCTCTTTAATTTCTCTCAGCAGCGGTTTGTAGTTCTCATTATAGAGATTTTTCACATCCTTGGTTATCTCAATTCCTAAGTATTTAATTTTTGGGGTGGCTATTGTAAATGGACAAGCTTTCTTGATTTCTCTTTCTGCATGTTCACTATTAGAGAATAGAAATGCTACTGATTTTTGTGTGTTGATTTGTATCTTGCTACTTTACTAAAAATATTTATCAACTCCAAGAGTTTTTCTGTAGAGGCTTTAGGCTGTTTGATATGTAGGATCATGTCATCTGCAAAGAGGGACAGTTTGACATCTTTTACAATCTGGATGCCTTTTTTTTCCTTCTCTTCTCTAATTGCTCTGGCTAGTACTTCCAACACTATGTTGAATAGGAGTGGTGAAAGTGGGCATCCTTGTCTAATTCCTGTTCTTAAAAGAAAAGCTTTCATCTTTTCCTCATTCAGGATGATATTGGCAGTGGGTTTATCATATATGACTTTAATTATGTTGAGATATTTTCCATCTATACCTAACTTATAGAGGGTCTTTGTCGTGAATGAATGTTGAATTTTATCAAATGCTTTTTCAGCATCTATAGAGATGATCATATGGTCCCTGTGTTTGATTTTATTGATATGGTGTATCACATTTATTGATTTGTGTGTGTTGAACCAAACTTGTATCCCTGGGATGAATCCCACTTGATCATGGTGTATAATTTTGCGTATGTGTTACTGTATTCTGTTAGCTAGTATTTTATTGAGGATTTTTTGCATCTATATTCATCAAGGAATTTGGCCTGTAGTTTTCTTTTTTAGTTGTACTTTACCTGGTTTTGGTATAAAGGTGATGTTTGCTTCATAGAATGAGTTTGCGAGAATTGCCTCTGTTTCAATCCTTTGGAATAGTTTGTAGAATTGGTGTCAATTCCTCTTTGAATGTTTGTTAAAATTCTGCTGTGAATCCATCTGGTCGTGGGCTTTTCTTTGTTGCAAGCCTTCTGATAACAGCTTCAATCTCCTTTATTTTTACTGGTCTGTTCATATTTTCTACATCTTCTTGGCTCAGTTTTGGTAGCTGTGTGTGTCCAGAAATTTATCCATTTCATTCATATTGTCAAATTTGTTGGCATATAGTTCTTTATAGTACTCTCGAATGATTCCTTGTATTTCAGATGTATCAGTTGTAACTTCAGTTTTTCCTTTCTATTTTTTGTTATTTGGATCTTCCCTCTTCTTTTTTTTTTTTTTTTTTGGGGGGGGTAGCTGTGCTAATGGTTTGTTAATTTTATTTGTCTTTTCAAAAAACCAACTTTTTGATTCATTGATCTTTTGTATTGATTTTGGGTTTCAATTTCATTACGTTCTGCTCTGATATTAATGATTTCTTTTTATATGCTAACTTTGGGTTTGTATTTTTCTTGTTTTTCTAGTCCTTTAAGGTGAAGTATTAGGTTGGTCACTTGCCATATTTCCATTCTTCTGAAGTAAGCATTTAATGTAATACATTTCCCCCTTAGTATTGCTTTTGCAGTATCCCACACAATTTGTTATGATGTACCATTATTTTCATTAGTTTCAATAAATTTTTTGATTTCCTGTCTGATTTTTTCTTGGACCCATATGCATTAAGTAGAATGCTGTTTAATTTCCATGTGTTTGTATAGTTTCCAGAATTTCATTTGTTATTGATTTCTAATTTTAATCCTTTGTGATCTCAAAAAATACATGGGATAATTCAATTTTTTTTGAATTTGTTGAGACTTGATTTGTTACCTAACATGTGATCTCTGCTGGAGAATGATCCACATGCTGATGAGAAGAATGAATATTCTGAGGTTGAATGGAATGTTCTGTAGATATCTGCCAAGTCCAATTGATCTAAAGTGTTGTTCTTCTCTTGTGTTTCTCTGCTGCTTCTTTGCCTTGATGATCTGTCCAATATTGACAGTGAGGTATTCAGGACACTTGCTATTATGGTATTAGTGTCTATTTCCTTCTCTAGGTCTAATAGGGTTTGCTTTATAAATCTGGTTGCTCCGACATTGGGTTCATACAAATTTATGACTGTTATGTCTTCTTGATGGATCAATCCTTTTATCATTATGTAGTGGCCCTCATTATCTCTTTTTATGTGTTTTAGTTTAAAGTCTATTTTATCAGATATAAGAATAGCTACTCCAGCTCGTTTTTCATTTCTGTTTGCATGTTCAATCTTTTTCCATCCTTTCACTCTTAGTCTATGTGAGTCTTTATAGGTGAGGTGGGTCTCTTGAAGGCAGCATATAGTTGGGTCCTCCTTTTTAATCCAGTCAGACAGTCTGTGTCTTTTGATTGGAGAATTTCAACCTTTTACATTGAGAGTTGTTATTGAAAATTGTTGATTTAATCCTAGCACTTTATTGATTTTTTTGTTTGGATGTCTTAAGTGTCTTTTGTTCCTTTCTGTCTGATTTACTGTTTGTTTTCTGTATTTGTTTGTTCCTTGGTTTGTAGATAACCTGTATTTTTTGTTTTCTCTTCATTGTTGCCATTTTTATTTTACTAGTGGCTTTTGATTTTTCTTGTTTTTCTTTTATGGCAGTGGTAGTTGTTTTTCTGGTGCCATACCCAGCACTCCCTTGAGAATTTCTTGTAAGGGTGATCGTGTGGTAGTGAACACCCACAGTTTTTGTTTGTCTGAGAAATATATTATTTGCCCTTCATTTTGGAAGGATAGCCTTGCGGGATAGAGTATTCTTGGCTGACAGTCTCTGTCTTTTAGTATTTTGAATATATCATCCCATTCCTTTCTGTCTTTTAGGGTTTTTGATGAAAAGTCTGATGTTAGTCTGATTGGGGCTCCCTTACAGGTGATTTGATCCTTCTCTCTTGCAGCTTTTAAAATTCTCTCTTTGTCTTTGAGTTTTTCCAATTTTACTATAACATGTCTTGGAGAAGACCTTTTTGGGTTGAATAGAGTTGGGGATCTTTGAGCTTCCTGAATCTGAGGATCTGTGTCTTTTCCTATATCTGGGAAATTTTCTGCCACTCTTTTGTTGAATATGTTTTCAATGCAATTTCCTTTTTCCTCCCCTTCTGGAATAACCATGACTTGGATATTTGAGCGCTTAAGGTTGTCTGACATCTCTCTTAGATTTTTTTCAATGTTTTTAATTCTTTTTTTCTTTCTTTCTTTTTTTTTTTGTCTGCCTGTGTTATTTCAAGCAGCCCATCTTCAGTGTCAGAAGTTCTCTCTTCTGCTTCTGCAAGCCTGCTGGTTAAACTCTCTGTTGGGGTTTTGATTTCATTGAATGAATTTTTCAGCTCAGCAAGCTCTGCTACATTCTTTTTCAGGGCATTGATTTCCTTGTACATTTCTTCTTTCAAGTCCTGTATACTTTTCCTCATTTCATCATGTTGTCTAGCTGAGTTTTCTTGTATCTCATTTGGTTTCCTTAGAATTATCACTTGAAATTCCTTGTCAGACATTTCAAGGGCTTCTTGTTTTATAGGATCTAGAGCTTGAGAGTTATTACCCTCTGGTGGTGTAATTTCTTGATTTTTCATATTTCTGGTATCTTTCCTTTGATGTTTAGTCATTGTGGCAGGGGATTTCAGGGTACACTTGTTTGACACTATTGTCTGGTGAGGATGCTGCCGGGGCTACCAATTTGATATGGCTGCCTCAGTGTCTGCTCAGTTGGCCACTAGTGCCCTGGGTGCATGATCACCTCAGTTCTTGGGCCTCTCCAGGGAGACGCCTCTCTGGTCAGCATGCACTCGGCCGACCGGGGATGTAGCTCAGCAGTGGCGGCCACTGGGTTGCACACCAGCACTGCAGGATGCGTGGTCTCTGTGGATCTTCTGCGTCTCTGGCTGGACTCCTCCCTGCTCCTCGTGCACTCATCCATGCCAGGGATGGAGTCTGGTGGTGGCAGTGAGGCCTACCCACTGGGTCGTGCGCCGCCACAGCAGGGCGTGTGTTCTCTGCGGATCTTCCGCCTCTCTGGCTGGATGCCTCCCTGATCCATGTGCACTTGGCTGGGCTGTGGATGGAGTCAGGCAGCCAAAATGAATCTTCAAAATAGTACCAGACTACTATAATGTAAGTTTCTTAAGTGAAGAGATTTTTTTTTTTAAATTTTGTTTTCCTACCATGATAGAGGAGTTTGAATTACAGTAGGAAAGTTTCTGTATAGTGTAGCCATTCAATAAATACTCATTAAATTAATGAGTCACTATGTATCACATCCTAATTAGAGATATTCTATCTCATTGAGTAACATCCAAAATACTTATTATAAACAAATGAAATGGTGAATTAAATAAATTATTTGGAAAATATTTATTTGTAACATAGTGAAATGTTCTAGAGATACAGAAATGAATAAAACACAGTCACTCTCTTGAGCATCTCTCATAGTTATTCAAAATGATTGTATATAAAGTAGTCAACTATATTGTAGAAATATTTTGTTTTCATTTAGTAGATAGCTAATAACTGGGTAAGCAATAGAACTACTAATATGACAAAAAGTTAACCAGTTAAAATAAGTGATCAGATAAAATCAGTGGTTTGCAAAGAGTTCCAGTGTATTATTTTGAAAGTTTTCATTTGTAAATAACATAATCCCAACTCAAACAGACTAAACTGATACAGACATATACTGGCCCATATAACCAAACTGTCTAAATATAGTCCTGGCTCATGCAGTTTGATCATGGTTCTGGCTCTCTTCTTAATCCTGTCAGCTGTATATGTTTTTGGATTTTGGCTTTGTCCCCTGGCTGGATTTCCTAATGGTTGCGAGACAGCCTTCAGTAACACAGTTACATGCTGTAATACAGTTTTTAATGTCACTGTAAAGTTTGTCTATTTCACTTTCCTTTAAAACTTCTAGTAAAAGATTCAGTGTCACACAAGTTCAGACTTTCTGCCAAACTGTTAAATTATCAAAGTACAAAAATACCCAATATGCCTTGAGAAAATTTATGTTCTGAGGCCAACAAACAAAAAGGGTGCAAACAAACACTTTCATTTCACTTTTCTAGACAGAAAGAAATGAAGCTGGAGAAGAGGGGGAGAAATTCTCCATTTCCTATTCTCTCATTTCTGTGTCAAGAGCTGGTGCTAGAAGTGAGGAAGGGTTTCTGTACTACAGTCCTCAGTAGGAATGATCTTATTGCTTAGCGAATGCTGACTGTTGAGGCTGGGCCACTCCTCTGCTCACATGGCTCCTGGGTCCTTGTGTGTTTGAGAGCCATGAAACTCAGAGGGGAGCCTTCTTATAATATGCTATGATTATATTTAGAGTCACTGCTGCCTCATAGAAAATATATCTAGGATTCTGCTTCTCAAGAGCCATTAAACGGGTAGATATCTAACACATCTTCTTTTTTTCTTTTTTTTTAAGTTTTATTTTGTCGATATACATTGTGGCTGATTATTGCTCCCCATCACCAAAACCTCCCTCCCTTCTCCCTCCCCCCTCCCCCCCAAAAATGTCCTTTCTGTTTGCTTGTCGTATCAACTTCAAGTAGTTGTGGTTGTTATATCCCCCTCCCCCCCCGGTTTGTGTGTGTGTGTGTGTGTGTGTGTGTGTGTGTGTGTGTGTGTGTGTGTGAATTTATATATTAATTTTTTAGCTCCCACCAATAAGTGAGAACATGTCTAACACATCTTCTAAGAGAACATCTGTTCCATTTTCCACCCCTCCAAAGATACTGGTTTCTCCTTCACAATTCAGCATAATTCTCTGTAGTGTCTTAAAACTTAGAATTCACTATCTTAATCTTTTGCACTTTGCTTTGGGTACTGTATAGTCTCCTCCAGATGTTTTCTCCTTATTCATCTCCATCCTGTACTGTATTTCAGGATTCTGACCAGTGGCTTTTGACTGGGCCCTGTGAATCTGCTATACCAGCAGAAGGCCAGAAGGCGAGAGAAGTGTAGGAGTGGCCATTTATTCTTTCCACTCCCACACTTCCAGGCTGTAGGTTGACAGTAGTTGTGTTCATCTACATGAGTTTATAATTTATGTTAGAATGTTTTATACCAAAGCTATAGAAATCTTTTGGTTTCTATTAACTGCACTTTTAGCTTATTCCTTCAGCATAGGAAAGGGAAATAGCTCCATGCTGTTTCTAAACCAAGAATAATCAATCATCCAATATTGTTTCTCCTTGACTCTTCCCATACTCATTATTCTTTTCATTCAACTATTTTAAATTATTCTGTTTGAGAGAACTATCTCCTTCCTGGCAAATCCGAACTGATTCACTTTGAGTATTAAGAGAAACTCTTCAAGTACTCTTTAAAATCATTGGTTTCATTATCAGCAATTATTTTAGCTTACCAATTCCATTTTATTTTCAAATTATTAGCCAAAGTTTGACACCAACAACTAAAACATCCCTGAGTAATTTCAAGGAATCACCAAATTCGTATTCCACCTATCCGAGGCCTCTAAGACATCAGTTATCCCTTTCCTTCTCCATCAGATTACACTTATTTGCAATCTGCTCCCAGTAATGCCACTTTTGATGCTTTACTACTCTTACATATTACTTATAAAAATAACGTTTTCATGTTATGTCCATTTACATGTAAATATTTCAGTTCTCTGGATAAGGTAATTGCTGATTTATAGCCACAGATGAAAATTAATTCCTTTCTCTGTTACTTTTGTTCACTAGTTACCCAGTAAAATCTCCTACCCAGTCTGTCACTGTCTCTTTGAGGGAGGTAATTTTGCTTCAGTTCCTCTTTCATTTAACTATAGAAACTTAGATCTAGGCCATATATTCAGACAGGAAAACTGATACCATTGTTATCATTCTGTTATTCTTTCTTCATTTGACTCCTTCTTCAACATGGCACATTTTCTCAGATTCAGAAAAGCATGTCAGAGTGAACAAGATTGAAGCCATGTTGGGACTTCAAAAATCTGAGCTTTAGAAAGTTTTAAAAGACACAGTTGTTTTCCTCCTTTTTTTCTTCCCATCCCTTAACCTCCTTATCTTGCTTGCTAAGTAGAAAAATACCTTGCAAAACTAACATTTTTTCTTTGAGTCTTGCAGAGTTCTGAGAACAGATGTCTGGAGGCTGACCATGACTTCAAGCAAGGAATCATAATCAGCTGCAAGATCACAGCCAGCGAGAGCCCTGCAAAGACCATGCAAAGAAGCTGACTCCTACTAAATTTTCCCACATTCCATTCTCTCAAACTCTTTCTTAAAAATTCCTTGGTAAATCTGAACCTTTGAAGGGGTTAGCCTAACATATCCTCAGGTTAACAGTGTTCCTGAATAAAGCTGTCTTTCCTTTTCTCCAACATTTGACTTTCAAGCCTTTTGTTTCTGTTTTTATTTTTATTTTTTTATTTTTTATTTGTTTTTGTGGGCGGCCAAACTTGGGTTCAGAAACAAGAAAAGTGAAAGCTTGGGGGGAGGTGGGTAGGTAACCTATATAAATTCACACACACACACACACACACACACACACAAACGGGGGGGGGAAGAAGATATAACAACCACAATTACTTGAAGTTGATATGACAAACAAACAGAAAGGACATTGTTGGGGGGGAGGGGGGAGGGAGAAGGGAGGGAGGTTTTGGTGATGGGGAGCAATAATCAGCCACAATGTATATCGACAAAATAAAATTAAAAAAAAAAAAAAGATACAAGAAAATTTTTGCACTGATGCTGTCTGAGCTCAGCTCATCTTGACCTGTAATTCTCCAAGTGTGGTCTCCAGATCAGCAGCATTAGCATCACTTGAGAATTTGTTACAAGTATACATTTGCAGTCCCCATCCCAGAATTGTTGAACTGGAAGCACTAGACACAAGGAACAACTATGTTGATTCAACTATGTGTGATTTAACCAGCCCTTCAAAAAGTTCTAATTCAGTTAAAGTTTTAGAATCATCGATGTAGAGAAACATCCTTTCAAAGTTAGCAACACACAAAGACATTCTTAATTTAAAAGCTTTCAAGTCAAGGAGTTTTTATTTTCCTTATTATTTTTACCAATTCTCTTCATCTCCTATGAGGAAAAAAAAAATAGGTTTTGAGAATAATTTTCTGTCATCGTTTTAACTTCATATATTTTAAAATTTATATTATATCTTTGTTACTTCAACTGAGTCAGTTAGCAATTTTTTAGACTGTCAGTGGTGAATTTGAGGAATGAGGGTTAAGAGTTGGAAATTCTGCATTTGTGTTTCAAATTTTTATCACTCATTGATTTCTGAGGCTTTGATTTTCACTTATCATTCAAAATATATCCTATTTTTGCCGTGATGAAGCAGTTTTGTTTTCATCTTCCTGTCACGTTTCTTATATTTTACCCTCTATTAATCAGGAGTCTAATTTAACGGAAAGAGAGAACAACATTTTTAGTTGGGTTTGGGATGGCCACACGTATTTCAAATTCTTAAAGAATGTGGACAATGTTAAAACACATACAGTGGCTCATATCAATTTCAAAGTTTACTTCGAAGTTGTTACAACTAACTACCTATCTAGCACATTTCATTCTTCCTAGGAAAACCTTACTTAAATTCTAACTAAAACATACTAACAGAACATTCTAGCTAAAACTCCATTATTTTAAAATTAAATAAACTGAGGGATGGTAAAAATACTTCTAGTTATTTAGTTTTTCTCTAGATGATTAATTTTAAAACAAAACCTTCTAGACAATCAGAATAAGGTTAATAATAATGCCTAATAGAAGCTTCATATTTAGTGAAAAACAAATATAAAAAGAAATACTTGGGCTGGCCCGGGGCTCACTAGGGAGAGTGCGGCGCTGGTAGCGCCAAGGCCGTGGGTTCGGATCCTATGTAGGGATGGCCGGTGCGCTCACTGGCTGAGTGTGGTGTGGATGACACCAAGCCAAGGGTTACGATCCCCTTACCAGTCAGAAAATAAATAAATAAATAAATAAATAAAAAATAAAAAATAAAATAAATACTTATGGGTGATTATATATTTACTCATATCTATATAATGGTATCCATGGTTTTCAAGGTTGATCACTTTTCTAAATAGATTCACAAATGTGTTAGCACTTTAAGGCACAGAACTAATAATTGTAAATTAAAAAGTCAATATTTTTAAAAGAATAACAATTGGGTTTATTAATATGATTGAATCCATATGTAAATTTGACTGTGTGGTTTAGATTTTCCAGGGTCTTGATATAATAATGAGGGTTCTCTTTATTTTCTTTTGAAAAGTCATATTTCAAAAGCTTGATATGTTTTTAAAACTTTGAATTTGAATTCCTACAAAATTGCTGAAAATACTGTGCATTGTACATATGTGATATATATGCATATTCACTGTTTCTTTGTGGTGTTTTTTAAGTCTATCCTGTACCCCAGCTTAATTTTTTTGCTTTTATGAATATCCTAAAATTTTGAGGCTATATATTGCTCTTCAGTAGTGCCCAACAGAACTTACTTTAAGAAGCTATATAAAAGTCAAGCAAGTGTGAAGAGTACAAATTGTATTTCTTAATGGTGTGAGAAAATATCTATAAAGCTATTTAAAATGAACCGAAATTATGTGCCCAGATTTCTGGATCACTTTTGTCATTTACAAATGAGTAAATTTTAGCAAATTCCTACTTAAAGAAAGCACTATTTTCTAAAATTCTATGTAAAGACCCTACCTAAAAACAATGAGCTGAGATCTATGAGTTCCAAGAAGAGATGGTTATTGTATCCTTTCAAAATATTTTACTATCATATGTGTATGAGTATAATAGAAATAATACTAGGACTTACCTTTCTTCTTTCTTTCTAGAACTTCAATTATTCTGATATCTTAAAACCTCCATTATAAAATGGAATATTTATTTTATAATTGTACAGTAAAATTTTATATGAAAATTTCTCAAATATTTATCTAAAAGGAATACAAGAACAAATGACCCAAATTACACACACACACACGATTATACTTGAACTTGAATTAGAATATAATATGCCATTAAATGAAGGTTAAACTTCAAAACATTATTTTATCTTTGTCCTCATGACTTTAAAATCCATGCATTTTATGTTAAAAAATAAACTTAGGACATTAATCATACCTGCAATGATAATCTTTCTCACGTTTCATACACATGGCAATATTCTTCCAAGGAAATGACTCATATGATGTTTGAATTTTCTTACAAAACTTTCCAGTAAATATTGTTGAACAGTTGCACATCACATTCTAGGAAAGATTACAAATTATTTTTACAAAGATTTTTGGATATTTAAAGATAATGGAAAGGTTTTTACCTGGAGAGGAGTGGAAATTATTTTCATAAACATGTAATAGATGTTCTCTGCACAGCAATGTGGAAGATTCTATTTTCAAAAATGTCACAACAGTATCTCCCATCTTACACATTTTCCTATTATGTGAAATCAACACTCCCCTAATACAGAGTTGCAGACTATATCCCTTCTCTTTGAAATGTAAGCAAGCTTGTGACTGTGGAGATAATGATGCCATGTGACTTCCAATGTTAGGGTCACAAGGCCGTATAACATCTAATTATCTTTGGACGTTTGCTCTTGGAACCCAGCCACCATTCTCTGAAACATAGAGAAGTCATGTTTAGGATTAAGGTTGGGAGCCCAGCTGACAGCTAACATTAACCACCAAACATGTGAATAAAATATACTTCATCCCCAGATACTTTCTGACTGAAACTTTTTAAGACACCCTGAACAAGAACCTCCTGAGATAAGTCAACTTGCAGAGCCATAAGAGACAATAAAATAATTGTTTTAATCCACCAAGTACTGGGGTGATCATACATAGAAAACAGAAGATTGAAACAAGCAATAAGTCCATCAGCTATGGGTAGGTGAAAACAAACATGAAATTAGACTTACAAGTTAATTTCACCTGCAATCTGAACAGACACTAATGATATTTCTTCCTCTTCTTATCCTACCTAATTCTTCCTCTCTTTTTCCTTCATTATTATTATCACCATCATCATCATTTTATCATTTTTATTCTAAAAACACTGTGTATTAAGTGATTCCAATGTGAAAAAGCCCATGTACTTAAAATGGATGATTTTGTTGCTTCCTCATGAAACTCAGTCAAATATCTAAGACAAAACTAAAGATGAAACCGGTACAGAGCTTGCCCAAGGTCATACGTAGTGATAGTGAAAATGACAAAAGGAAATTCCAAATTATTCATCTACAAAATTGGTCATTCAAACTTAATAATTAATAACACTGAAATAAGTAAAATAGCGTTAAAGTACTTTTATGAATTAATAGTTAAATGTATATCCATGAAAGATCACTTCTCATATTAAGATACTCATAAGTGATAAAGGTAGACAGTTTGTTTAGTTGTTCAATATTCTCAGCTTTAGAAACAATTTTTTTAAGTGATCTTATCAATAATTCTTGAAAAACTATTGTATTTTTCTACTGACAGGGCAATTTTCTATTTATAAACAAATTATTACAAAATTAGTGGCTTAAAGCAACAAAAATTTATTATCTTAGAGTTCCAGAGGTCATAAATCTGAAAAGAGCTTCAGTGGCCTAAAATTGAGATATCCAGCTGTATTTCTTCTGGAGGCTCAAGGGGAGAAAGTCAGACATTGCTTCCTTGATGCTTCCAGACTCTAGACGCTGCCTTCATTCCTTGGTTTATGGTCCCTTCTCCCATCTTCAAAAGCAGCAGCACAGCATCATCAAACCTCTCACTGACTCTGGCTCATCTGCCTCCCTCTTCCATGTTAAAGGACCCTGGTGATTACATTGGGCATATACAGACAATCCAGGAAAACATCAGTAATTGCTAGCCTTGATTCCATCTACAGTCTTAATTTCCTCTAGCTGTGTAACAATGTATGCACACATTTGCAGAATTAGGGCATGGACATCTTTCTTTCAGGAGAGGACTGCTTAGTCTGCTTAAAGCTACTATAATTGCCTGGATTGTTAGAAGCAAGTTATTGCACTTTCTGCTACTAACTCCTAGTGTCAAGGGCTACTATATTGTAGATTAATAGCAAATCCTTGGGTGTTGAAGAAGAAATTTACGTGAATTAAAAAAAATCTATAACAGGCTTTTACCTGGATGTTACATATTCTGTATAATTAAATTAAGTTTTCCCAGCAATAGTTAACCAAATGTCTTAATAAAATTGACACTTCTCCAGGAATAAATAAATAAATAAATAAATAAATAAATAAATAAATAAATAAATAAATAAAAAGAGTTAGAAATGAAAAAGTTTTATGGGGTTGAGAAAATAAAATAAACTCAAAGTTATTTAAAGAGTTAGAGACAAATATAAATCTTAGTAAAATGAAAAGATAGTGACTTGTGGAAATGGTTAAATTATTTTCTAGTCTTATTTATTTAAATGTTAAATTAAAAAGTTAAAAAATAATAATATTAAATAATTAAAAGAATAAGAAAAAATTAAGAAACAGTAAATAAAATTGAAAAGTGTACAAAGTTATGTTGTTCCCATAAGAGAATACTGGTGGCAGAGCCAAAAATAAAATTGAACATTGTTTTTAAAGTCAGAGTTTCTATATAGATGGGGAAAAAAAAAGGCAAGTAAAGTAACTTATCTGATTTTCATGAGATTGAAGATTATAATACCTTAATAAGAACTTTAATTATTTGTACTTCTTAAATTGTTTTGTAAAAGTAAAAAATATTTTTAAAAATCTTACTTGTATGTTAGATTCACTTACATTTGTTATGTTGATGCAGTCAGAGCCATTCTGACAAGGTTTTGATAAACACTCAATGGCATCAGTTTCACAGTTTTGACAGAGAAATCCTTCTAGGCATTCACAAATGTAAGCAGAGCTGCTATTTTGGCAAATTTGCCTTTTCCAACAAGACTGAGAAATGCAGGGTTTCATTGGCTCTTCACAGAATGAATCTTAAAAAATCACACAAAAGAAAAAGAGAGAAAGAAAAATAGAAGGATGGAAGAAAGGAAAATAAATATGAACATTAATACGTAGGAAAACTCATAAAACATCTCTAGAGCTCATGGAATATTTTTCTTTAACAGGTTGATTGCAGAATAATTTACATATAAAATAACCCAGCCATTGCAAATCTACATAATTCAGTAACCTTTGAAAATGTGTAGATCTATTCAAGTACCACCACAATCCAGTTTTAGCACATTTCTATTACTCAAAGCAGAGTTCTTTTGTAGTCAGTGTTTGTTCCCAAACCCACTCTTAGGCAACCATTAATCTGTCTTTATACATTTGCCTTTTCTGGTCTTTTCAAATGAATGGAATGGGACATATGTGGTCTTTTGTGACAGCCTTTTTTTTTTTTGCTTAACACATGTTTCTCAGGATTTTTTATGTTGTGTCATGTATCATGTATCAGTACTTGCTACTTTATATTGCTAGAGTAATTCATAATATATACAACATTTTGTTATCCATTCATCAGTTGGTTGATGTTTGGATTGGTTCTAATAAGTAAGGAATTCACACACAACTATTTGAGTGGATATATATTTTTATATCTTTTGAACAGATTCCTGGATATGGAATTGCTGAGGTGTATGGTAAATGTATGTTTAGCTTTTTAAGAAACTGCCAAATTATTTTCCACGGTAGCTGTGCCATTTTACTTTCCCACCAGCCATGTATGAGATTTCTTGTTTCTCTACATTACTGCCAACACTTGAAATTGTCTACCTTCTTTATTATATCCACTCCAATGGGTGTGAAATGGTTATATCACTGTGGTTTCAATTTACATTTTCCTAATAACTAATGATTTTGAGCATCTCATATATTTAGTAGCCATTCATACATCGTCTCAAATGAAATATCTAATCAAATCCTTTGACTATTTTTAAATTATGTTATCTACTTTCTTACTATTGAGTGGATTTGTTGAGTGGGTTCTTTATATATTCTGGATAAAAGTCCTTTATGATACATGTGACTGAAAATACTTTTTCCTTGTCCTAACTTTTCTTATCACATTCTAACTTGTTGACATTTAGATAGTAAAAGTTTTAATTTGATTAAGTCCAATTTATCAATTTTTTTTCTTTTATTTGATTAAATTCAATTTGTCATTGTTTTCTTTTGTATGCAATGCTTTTGAGGTCAATCTAAAAACTGTTTGCCTAACCCAGGCTCATAAAGATATTCTCATGTTTTATTAGAAATTATATAAATTTAACTCTTACACTTGGATCTCTTATCCATTTGGGTTAACTTTTCTATATTGTGTAGATAATGATCTAGTTATTTTATATTTTTTTTGCATATGTATATGCAATTGTCCCCACACATTTTTAAAAAATTGTTCTTTTCCTATTTAATTACCTTTTTCACTATTGTTGAAAATTGACAGACCGCAAGTGTAAAAGTTGGTATCTGTCTTCTCAATTCTGTCCCACTGATCTAAATAATTTCCCATGTGTAATAACACATGGCCTGGAAAAATAAACTTAGAGAGTAAGTTTTAAAATTGGGCAGTCATCCAACTTTTTTTCATTTTTCCTCCCCCCAAAATTTTCACTACTGTATTGGTTCCTTGTAGTTCCACATAATTTTTTTTTATGAGATTGTCAATTTCTACACAAATGCCTGACACAGTTTGAGAGGGATTTCATTGAATCAATAGATAGACTTGTGAAGAACTGCCATCTTAACAATATTGAATTACAATCAATAAATATGGAAAGTCTCTCCATTTCTTTAAATGTTATTTCATTTCTCTCAACAATGTTGTACAGTTTTTAGTTAAAGTATTGCATTTAATTTGTTAAATTCAAACTTAAGCCTTTTTACCTTTGATATTATTGTAAAGGAATTGTTTTCTTAATTCTATAATTATTTTTATTGAATCATAATTGGTTATACATATTTGTGGGGTGCAGAGTTGACTATCAAGACTTGTGTACATACGTCATGATTAAGTCAAGATAATTGGCATGTTTGTCATTAAGAAACGTAATCATTCTTTGTGTCCATTAACCAATTTCTTGTTAACCCCCTCTTCTGCCCTTTTCCTTAACATTATTTTTGGAATTTTGTTGTTAGCGTACATAAATGCAAATGATGTTTGTAAATTATCTTGTACTCTGAAAATTTTATAAACTCAATTACTAGATCTGGTAATTCTTTTTTTGGATTCTTTAGGATTTTTCACAGATGAGAGCATGCCATCTATGAGTAAAAACAGTTTTACTTCTTCCAGTTTGATCTGTATGTCCTTACATCTTTTTTTTTTTTTTTTTCTTTGATGCCCTAGCAGACAGTCTGGAACCTCCTGTACAACACTGAACAGAAATGGTGAAAGTGGATGTCATTGCCTTGTTCCCATTCTTAGGGGAATAGCTGTCAGTTTGACACCATTATTATGATATTATAGTATGATATTAACTGCACATTTGTCATAGATGTTTTTATCAGTTAAGGCAGTTTGTTTCTATTTCTTATTTTTTGAGAGTTTTTATGATGAATGGATGTTGGATTTTGTGAAATGGTTTTTCTGCATCTATTGAGACGATTATATGGATTTTCTTTTATTATATTAATATGGTGAGTATATTAATTGATTTTCAGATGTTAAACCAATATTGCATTCTTGAGAAAAATCCCATTTTATCAGGGTATAAGAATCTTTTTATATATTATTGGATTTGGTTTGCTCATGTTTTGTTGTCGATTTTCTACCCATACTCATAATTGATTTTGGTTTTTAATTTTTTTTTGTGGCATTTTTGCCTAGTTTAGGTATGAAGGTAATACTGGCTTCATAAAATGAGTTCAGATGTGTTCCCTTCTCTTTATTTTATTTTATTTTGGAAAAGTCTGTAAGGATTGATACTGATCTCTTAAATATTTGGTTAGCCTATATAAATTTTATTTCTTCAGACAATAATACTAATTTTTATCTACCTAGGAATTTATTCATTTTATTAAAGTGGTCAGATTTGATGGCATAATATCATTTGGAGTATTTCCCTATAATCCTTTAAATATTAAATGGTTATTAATGATGTTCCCACCTTCAATGATGATTTTGTTAATTTTTGTCTTCCATTTTATTTCTTGGTCAATTCAACTAAAGATATGTCAATTTATTTTTCTCAAAAAACAATTTTGTATTTCATTGATTTATCTCTAAGAAATTTTGATAGTTTCTGTTACAGTCTTACCATTTTCTTCCCATTGCTTGCTTTGGGTTTAGTTTACCCTTCTTTTTTGAGTAATTTATGGTAAAAGCTTAGAATATTGATTTGAGAACATTTTCCTTTTCTAATGAAGAAATTCAGAACTATTAACTACCCTCTAAGGATTGTTTTAGCTACATTTAATACATTTTTATATTGTGTATATATCACATGTGTGTGTATTCCATTGTAATCTTTTCTTCTTTGACTTTTAGGTTACGTTAGAAACTTTAATTTAATTTACAAATATTTGGGGATTTTTCAAAATGTTTCTGTTGTAGATTTCTAATTTAATTCTGATAAGGTTAAAGAACATGTATTGTATGATTTTAATTCCTTTAGATTTATTGAGACTTGCTTTCTGGCCATACCCATTTGTTGATACTCTCATATTGTCTATCAACAGCAGAGTTGTGTAAGTGCAGGTTTGGCACTTAAAAGAACGTGACAGTGAGTGTCTCCTTCAACTTTGTGCCCTAGGTAAGTCATTTGCCTCCCCTTAGTCTTCACCCTGATAAGATCACGTGAATAGAATTAATAAAGTAGTTATATTAACGCCCACACTTGAGGACCCAACTGCAACTTTTATAGAACTTCAATTAACAGGTGTTTAACTTTACAGTTGAAAAGCTTTTGTCAGATTCTGTTCAACACATTGTCACTATGCATACCATAGTGGCAATAAAACGTAACTCTGATAGTGTGCTGACAAATCTTGCCATATCTGTGAACTCCTAGATATTGGAAACAAAATTTACTCTTTTACTCCTCTTGGCCTGAATAGGGCTTTGGACAATTCACACATGTTGGAGAAAGCTGGCTTCCTGCTCAAAATGTTATATTTAGGTTGAGGAGAGGTTGAGTGTAGGACGTGGGATTACTAGAGATTAAATGCAAAGGTAAGTGATACATCCTTCCATTTTATATTTATTAACATACTAAGGCATATATATGTTCACTGCAAGCCAATGATAACTTTGAATAGAATACTACATTTTGTTTTATGTTTTACATTGGCAGCCATGCAAAGCAACAATAAATAATACAAATAATGCAAATTCTGAAGGGAAGCAAAATACAATGTCTCTAAAAATCATAACGTATTTAGTAGGAACGGTTTAGTAACCTGAATTAAACAAAAAAATAAACAGATGAAGAAATGTTATCATAGACAAAGCAAAATAATTTAAACAGCATCTATAGTTCAAATTCTTCATAGTCTTTTAAAATAACACAGAGTTGTTAACATTATTTTTATAAATATAAACATATAACAACTTGGAATTTATCCCTACTGAAAAAGAAGTAAACATAAACGAAATATGCACCCTTTGCGGACAAAGAAGGAGCAATTTTTATGCAATTAAGCTGAGGTACTTTTTCTTTTGGAAGTGTGGGGCAGAAATAACAAATGGTTCTTTTGTGACTGATATGTATGTGGGCATCTAATAACCAAAGTGTTTTTCAGTTCATCAAATGTATTGTCCTTTTTCCTTTACCATTATTTAAATTAAAAATAAACACTTTGTATACTTTGTATTTATGCTGTGTTAATAAATATTATATCTTTGCTATGAAAGGTTGTTATTTTTCTCAATTGAATGTGCATCTTGCAAAAGAACATCAGAGTAACACTGAGGGTGAAAGAAAAAAATTACCTGATCATATTAGTTGTTCATTTCTATCAGTCAATTGATATATGCAGTACTTATGCTATCTTTCTATACTTTCCATTTACATATTCAAACAATACAACCAATTATTATAGTCATTAAGAAAACTAGAGTACAGAAAGCAGTGATTAATTTATCTGAAACTAAAGTTAGAATTTTTCTGGAAAGGAGGAAAATTTTATGGGTATAATATTAATTTAAAATGAACCTGTAATGAGTTGAAGAAAGTGTTTTGTCACAACTAATTTAAGAAGTGTTAGGGAAATAAAACTAGCATGATGGAGCTTTTCTGAGAGAGAAAAGCAGGGGAAAGGGGAAACTAGGTTACATTTGAATCACTCGGTCATTTTCCCCAAATCTTCACATTTGAAAAAAAAAAAAAAATCATGGTACGTGTGGTGCGATTCAATTTCTTAAAACCAACTGTTATGGTTGATAGAGTTTAAATGTGTTGTCCTCCCAAAAATCATATGAAAATCTGATCCCCAACATGGCAATGTTGGGAGCAGTTTGAGTCATGGGGGCAGATCCCTTATGACTGGATTAATGCTCTCCCTCGGGGGTGGGTAATGAGTGAGTTCTCGCTTTATTAGTTCCCACAAGAGTTGGTTGTTCATAGGACCCTGATACCTTCTCTCTTTCTCTTGCTTCCTCTCACCATGTGATCTGCTTCTACCCACTGGCTGCCTGCTGCTTTCCACCATGAGTAGAAGCAGCCTGAGGCCTGCGCCAGATGCAGCTGTCCCAGAATTGTAAGCTAAATAAACTTTTGTCCTTTTTAAATTACCCAGTCTCAGGTATTCTGTTATAGCAACATAAAGATGGACTAATATAATGGTGAAATGCATATGTAAAAAAAATTAAATAACTCCTTTACTTATATTCATTAAACAGGTAAACACTGAAGCTCTCTGGGTTTATTGTGTTTCTCGAGTTAAGAATTTCATCTCTAAATGTTAGTACATGCAGATTCCTGTAAAAGAGTTCATCTTTCTGATCATAAGAGAGACACACGATGTGTCTCGGTGGATATATTGGCAACTGACTTAAGGGTGAGCTATTTTTATACCTTTTGGCAACCATGAAACTTCTGGCAGAGCTCCATGAAACTGACCATTTCCTGTGCTTATTTTAGGGTTTTCTTTTTTCAAAATGTTCTCTCTTCTGAGAGCTATGAACATGGTTTTATCCTAATTTCCAGTTCCTTCACATCTTTCTTTTTCTTCTCTCAGTTTTCCTTGCATAGGTTTGACATTATCCCTGTTCTGATTTTCCCTCTAGCATTCTTGCCCACGCTAAGACCCTTTCTAAAATCCTTATCCCAAATATTCTTACTGGAGTTTTAAAATTAGTTTTTCCAATGCACGCCCAGTGACCCATTCTCATAAGTTTCACTATGACCTTAGAAATTCTCCAAGATTTCAAAAGGGGAAGAACTGCTTTTTCTAAAGTCAAAGCCTTATGTTGTGCACATTTTAAGCTGTGGTTTTCTCTGTCTCAGTTTATTAATTTACTTGATCCATGGCCTCTCAATTTTCCTAGAATTCATGAAAAAAAAAAAAAAAAGACTGATAATGGTCTCTATTTTATGCTCCAGCACCACCATGTTTGTTCATTTCAAGAGAATGTTTGATGTCGATGGAAGGAAAAATAAACATATGCTTAAACCTCCAAATTAATCAAGGTATCAAGTTTTTCTGACATATATTCTTCACCACAGATATCAAGCATGTCAAAGAGTACTTATATTAATTAATTTAGATTAATGTGGTGTGTTTTTTTTTTTTTTTTTTTTTTTTTTTTTGTCCTTTTCGTGACCGGCACTCAGCCAGTGAGTGCACCGGCCAGTCCTATATAGGATCCAAACCCGCGGCGGGAGCGTTGCAGCGCTCCCAGCGCCGCACTCTACCAAGTGCGCCACGGGCTCGGCCCTAATGTGGTGTGTTTTAACACTTATTATGTGTCAAGGAATATTCTAAATGCTTGGGATATTGCAAAGTATAAAACAAAGTTTGACTTCACAAAGTCATGACTTTGAAAGGATGTATAACAAATGTAAAAGACAAATAAAATAAGTATACAGTATGTTTAATAATGATAGTTGCTGTGAAGAAAAATAAAGCAAAGTGTCTAAGACAAAGAGTTCTGAAGGGGGTGGATATTTTGTAAAGTGGTCAAAGAAGGCCTTAAAGATGTGAGAATACCTGGTACTTGTAGAAATAAAGGAATAACTCTTGTGGATATCTTAGGGAAGAGTAATTTGCACACCGATTCTCATTTTTCTGTATTTTTTTAAGCACATAACACATTCTGAAATGATATACAATATAAGTATCTATGTTTATGATTTATTGCCTCCATTCAAATATAGGCTACTCTTGGGCAGGTAACTCTGTTATATTGACTGATTTTTTTACAAGCAAGTAGAACACTGCTGCCCCACGATAGATTCTCAATGAACACAAACAAATAAATGAATAAATAAACAGCACATGTGCAGAGAAAACAACCAAGTGTGAAGGCGTTGAGCTGACAGCATGCTCGGATGTTAAAGAAGCAGAAAGAAAGCTAGGAGACTCAGGCAACAAGGGAACACATAAGTTGATGAGTTCAGAGATGAAGGGTGTGATAAGCTATTGCAGGAACTCTGTCTTTTACTGCTTTTAGATTCTATAAGAAGACAATGTAGCATTTGGGGCTGATTAGTGGCATGATCTCATATTTTTATTTATTTATTATTTTAAAATCTTCAACAGTAAGTTTATTGTTATTTTAATTTTAAAACCACATGAACTGAAACAGAACCTTTAGAAACACAGTTTCTTTTTTTTAAAGTGAAATATATTGATTGTACATATTTATGGGGTACTGAGTTATATTTATATACATGTATACAATGTGTAGTGATCAAATCAGGATAGTTAGCAAATTCATCATAAAAAAATGTATTCTTTGCAATGAGAACATTTGAGTTCTTTCTTCTAGCCATTTGAGAACATACAATATATTGTTGTTAATTATAGATGCCTACCACTGCTGTATGCCAGTAGAAATGATTTTTTCTATCTAGCTGTAATTTTGTGTCCATTGACCAGCCTCTAAATATGCCCTCCTCCTCCCCACTTCCCATCCTCTACTAACCACAATTCTACTTTCTATGTCTAAAAGCTCAACTTATTATTAGCTCCCACATATGAGCGAGAACGTGCAGCATTTCTTTCTGTGCCTGACTTATTTCACTAATACGATGCCTTCCAAGCTCATCCATGTTCCTGCCACTGACAGGATTTCATTTTTTCATGATTGAATAGTTTTCCATTCTTTATATATACTACATTTTCTTTATCCATTCATCTTTTGACAGACTTCTTAGTTGATTCTATATCTTGGCTACTGTGAATAGTACTGCAATAGACATTGATATCTATTTGTGCAGATATCTCTTTGGTGTGCTAATTTCCTTTTCTTTGGATAAATATCCAGTAATGGGATTACTGGATCATATGGTAGTTCTATTTTTAGTTTTCTGGAGAAACCTCATACAGTTTTCCATAATGGTTATAGTAATTTACATTCCGTCCAACAGTGTATAATAATTCCCTTTTCTATGCATCCTCATCAGCATTTGTTATTTTTTGTCTTTTCTATAATATTCATTCTAACTGGGGTGAGATGATATCTCATTGTGGTTTTGATTTGCATTGTCCTGATGACTAGTGATGTTGACCATTTTTTTCATTTGCTTGTCCGTTTAACTGTCTTCATTTGAGAAACGGTCTATACAGTTCATTTGCCCACTTTTTAATCAAATTATTTATGTTTTTGATATTAAGTTCCTTGTGTATCCCAATATTAACCACTTGTTGGATGAACAGTTTTTAAATATTTTTTGCTATTATTCTGTTGCCTCTTCACTCTGTTGATTGTTTCTTTTGCTATGTAGAAGCTTTTCAGTTTGATGTAATCCTATTCGTTTGTCTTGTTTCTGCTTTTGTTGCCTGTGCTTTAGAAGTCATCTCCATAAAATTTTTTCCCAGACAGACCAATGTCTTAGGGTATATCCCCAGTGTTTTCTTCTAGTAGTTTCATAGTTTCAGTTCTTACACTTAAGTCTTTAATCCATTTTGAGTTGATTTTGCTTTAGGGTGAGAGATAGGATTCTAGTTTCATTTTTCTACACATGGGTATCCTGTTTTTCCAGCACCTTTATTGAAGAAGCTCTCCTTTCCCTAATGTATGTTTTTGGTACTTTTGCCAAAGATCAGTTGGCTGTAAATATGTGGATTTATTTCTTGTTTCTCTATTCTGTTCCATTGGTCTATCTGTCTGTTTTTATGGCAGTACCATGTTGTTTTGATTACCATAGCTTTGTAGTATATTTTGAAGTCAGGTAGTTTAAGGCCTCCAGCTTTATTCTTTTTGCTCTGGATTGCTTTGGCTATGTGGTTTTTTTTTTTTTTTTTTTTGTGGTTCTTTGAGAATTTTAGGATTAGTTTTCCTATTTCTGTGAAGAATGTCATTGGTACTTAGATAGGAATTACAATGAATCTGCAGATCACTTTAGGTAGCATTGTCATTTTGACAATATTGATTCTTTCCACCCATGAACATGGAATGTCTCTTCATTTTTTGTGTCCTTTTTAATTTCTTTCATCAGTGTTTTGGAGTTTTCATTATAGAGATCTTTCACCTTCTTGGTTAAATTTATTTCTAGGCATTTTATTTTTTTGGTAACCATTATAAATGGAATTGCTTCCTTGATTTCTTTTTCTTCTAGTTTGTTGTTGGTTTGTTGGTGTATAGAAATGCTACTGTTTTGGAATGTTGAATTTGTATCCTGCAACTTCACTGAATTTGTTTATCAGTTCTATTTTTTGGTGAAAAATCAATAGAATATGGAATTCTTGAATAAATTAATTGGAGATATGAGGAAGGGTTATATTCTTGGTGTAGTATGCTTACAAATTTATCTTAATACAAAAAAATTGTGGTTTTGCTCTTATCAGTACTGTAACTTTTTACAGTGAGAAAATGTGTGCAATAATAAGTAGCCATTTTACAAAGAGATTTATGATGAAGTAACAATTCTAGAGGTGTAAGTAGTTATTTTTAAGACAGAAATAGAAGTCATACATACACACCCCATACACACATAACCCAAATAATTTAAACTAAGATATTTAAGCAACAATCCTATTCAAATCATCGGAGTAATTTTTATTTTAATAGAAATCACAGTAGGTCATCTATAAAACAAACTAGCTCTGCTCTCCTAACGAGATAGGTATATCAGTAAAAAATTACAATGAATGAAAGATCATTTTAGACTGCTGTGCTTTATTTTGATTTCAGTAAATTCTTTTGGTCAATTCTCAAATGAAGTGTCAAAAATTTCTAAAGCAATTCTGTGTAAAATAATGCCCTGCATTGAGTTGAACATTTTATTCATGTAAATTCATTATCGTCTTCTTTCTTGTAAGAGTGAAGCTATTATGCTCAAAAGATAGGCAATACAAAGACACCACCAAGTAGCATGGTAATTTGCCTTTCATTCCTATGGGGAAAAAAAGAAATGGTTGCTAGGAACTCTGTTCAAGGACTAGAAAAGTGAAATGAGCATGAATTCAAGAAAATTGTAGAAAGACAGCTAACTTGTTTACTCAGGTTTAATTACATTTTAAGGTTTTGCCAAGATAAAAAAAATGCTTCAGAATGAGAAATGATATTTGATGCAATAGTTTATAATCATATACGATCAAAGTAGGTGTGTAAAAGGTTACTGTTTCAGATAAATGAAAATGCTATTTTCAGTTATTTGTTGTATACATAACTTAAAAATACCATTTAAGTACAGTTACTCTCATTTTATTATTTCAGTTTAACAACTCATAGTATGAAATTTTAACAGTTAAAAATATTGATTTTTTTAAGTTCCTAATGTGTGGCTCTCGCCAGTCTGCTATTCCACTCAAATTACCAGGATTGAGCCCACAATATATTGTAAGGAGATGAAAACCTAATATGTTCCTCTACAGCAGAGATCAGCAATTTTTTTTCTTTAAAGAACCAGGCTTAGTGGGCCATCTTGTCTCTTGATGGTAGTGCAGCATCTTGAACAACTCTGCTATTGTAGCATGAAAGCAGTCATAAACTACATGTAAATGCATGAGAATGACTGTATTATTTTGCAACTACTTCTTTATTAAAATAGACAGTGCTTTAAGCCCTTTATTAGTATTGACCAAGAAATTTTAAAGTAGATATTCTCATTATACCTATTATAGGAGAGGTAACTGAGACACAAGGAAAATGGTTCAAGAAATACATCATCCCTACATCATTCATCAGAACTTTGAGGAACGTCTGCAAAAAACACAAAGTGCAAGACTGGATTTAGGGAAGTAAGTAAAGACGTAATCATGCATAGAACAAAACAAGCACATAGGAGTAAAGGGACATGACCCTTAAAGTAAAGCCTACACATCCCCAAACTGCATGAAGCAGGAGGCTGAAATTAAGAAGGTTCCTTAAAATTGGGTTATAGTATGTAAATGGGGTGGTGGAATTCAAATCAGTCTTTTAGTATTACATTGAAAAGAATGACATAGATCCCATATCCCAGTATACAATTTTAGGTTAGGCCACATGAGATTAAGCAGTATATCTCACACAAAGTTTTTGTTTATTAAATGCTAGTATTCCTAGTAGGGAAACTAAATTTCCAGTTAGAGAACTAATTTTGAGCAACAACAAAGCATAAGAAAAAATAAATGGAAAGATCAGTTATTAATACTAAATCACTGCCTTAAGGTCATAATTAGTGTACCTCTAATTAAGTAGGAGAGTAAAGCCTCGCTAAATCTGATTTCATTTTCATGGCTGATCAAAGCCTTAAAGATTTGAACCAGGGCTTACCTAATCTCTGACTAACAGCACCTCAGCACCCTAAACCAGACAAATTTAGACATTTGGACAGTGAGAATGAGAAAATTTTTTAAAAAATGAAACCACACGTATGAAAAAAGTCAGTATTTCAAAAGAAGATTTAGAAAATTAGATAGTCATCCCTCTCTGGAGCAGACATGCTGCTGGAAGGCACATAAGGTAGAAATCTAGAATTCATGGATTGATATATCAAAACATGAGATGTTTCTTTGAAAGGAAAACAAAATAGTCCCTTGGTAATTCTTATCTAAAAAGTGAAAGAATGTATCTACTTGTCACTAAGAATATTAAAATAATGATTTTATAACTTGATTATATGTATTAAAAGGAGATTGAAAATATAAAAGAATATTTAACAACTCTGTCCTAGTAAAATTGAAATTTGAACATGCAAAAAAATTAACACAAATATAGAATGGCTAAAATTACCAATAACCACAAAGTACAATTTATATTAAAAAAAAAACAAAACAAAACAGTGAACTATCCTCCAAGAAGACATTGAAATTAAACTTTGATATTTTAAAACCTGTGAAATTTATAAAATTTTATTCATTATTTTCTAGAACAGACCCATTCAGTAGAAATAATGGATGTAACACATAATTTTAAATTTTGTCATAGCTACATTTTAAAAAATAAAGGAAACAAGTAAAATTAATTTTAATGATAAGTTTAATTTTCCTCAATAAATACAAAATAAAATTTTTACAACATGTCATCAGTATAAAACATTATTAATGTCATGTCTTATTTTTGTACAGGACTTTGAAAACTAAAGTGGAAAAATATGTATTTTGCACTTAGAGCACATCTCATAGCCATGTGACTAGTGGTACTGAGTAGCACATTTATAGAGCATACAAAAAAGGTTTCAGTCTATCTCAGAAAGTTATTATACAAGGGTTCTTCCAAGGTACATAAAAAATAAAATTGAAAGATAATATGAATCTTTTCATTAACTTTTTGAAGTATTTTCATACACCTGATAGCAAACACCTTACAAACCACAATGTTTGATTCCAGTTTCATGATTGACTAAGGAAGGAAGAATCTTAATTGAAATATGAACAATTAAATTTCATTAACATTGATGAGTAGTAATATTCACAACCAAGCTGAGTTCATTTTAAGATGGAAAATTTTATAAAATCTATGGATATAATAAGTCACATCAATAGAAATAAAAGCCTATAAGTCTGGATAAGGATAATGAAGTAAAATGGTTCTAAGAATGGTTATTTCAATAAATTTTGCTGAATACACTATATATCCATATTGAAAAAAATGATAATCCTAACCCATCTCACATCTTATAAAAATAGTCATGAATTCCAATAGGTTTTTAAAAATTTTATCAATATACAATGTAGTTGATTTTCATGTCCCTTTACCAATTCCTCCCTCCCTCCTTCCTCCTCCCTCCCTCTCCTCCTCCCACCCATCAACATCATATCTGTTCATTAGTATTAATAAGTTCAAGGAATTGTGATTGTTGTGTCTTCTTCCCCAACCCCCACCCCCCCCCATTTGTTTGAGTATTTATTTATTTTTAGCTTCCATAAATAAGTGAGAGCATGTAATATTTCTCTTTCTGTTCTGGACTGGTTTCACTTAATGTAATTTTTTCTAAGTCTATCCATGTTGCTGTGAATGGCAGTATTTCATTCTTTTTTATAGCAGAGTAGTATTCCATTGTGTAGATGTACCATATTTTCTGTATCCACTCATCTGATGATGGACATTTGGGCTGGTTCCACCTCTTGGCTATTGCAAATAGTGCTGCAATAAACATTGGAGTACAGGTATCCCTTTGACATGATGACTTCCATTCCTTCGAGTATATTCCCAGCAGTGGGATCACTGGGTCATATGGTAGATCTATCTGTAATTGTTTGAGGAGCCTCCAAACCATTTTCCATAAAGGCTGCACCATTTTGCAGCCAACAGTGTAGGAGGGTTCCTTTTTCTCCGCAAACTTGCCAGCATTTATCATGCTCAGTCTTTACATTTGACAAAGGATTAATATCCAGAATATACAAGGAACTGAAACAACTTTACAGCAAAAAAAACAAGTAACCCAATTTAAAAATGGGCAAAGGAGCTGAATAAGCATTTCTGAAAGGAAGATATATGAATGGCTTGAAAAAATGCTCAACATCACTCAGCATTTGGGAAATGCAAATCAAAACCACACTGAGATACCATCTCACTCCAGTTAGGATGACTAATATCCAATAGGAATTTTGAAGAGTAATACAATAAAATTCTAAAAGTAAGATTTCTTAAACAAAATGCAAACCATCCATTTTTTTTGTGGAAAATAATATCTATTTATTTAAGGACACCATTTGAGAGTGAAAACCAGGTCACAAAATGTGACAAAATACTTTTCACACACATAACTAGAAAATAGAAGGCATATAAGGAACTACTGTAAATTAATAAAATACACTCATATGATATACATATGTGTATATATATATATATGATATGCATTTATGTACATTTTATACATTATACAAGGACACACAAAAATGCAAGAAAGCTTATAGTAGCATCATCCATAATAAGTACAAACTGGAAATCACCTAAGTGGTGTTCATCATCATTAGAAGAGATATATAATTTTCATATGTCGTACAATAAAAAAGTGTACAGCCTTAGAAATGATTGCTAAAGCTGAACACAACATGGATGAATCTCACAAACATCATATGAATAAGAAAGGGATAGACAGAATAGAAAAAACACTGCAGAATTCCATTCATATAAAGATCAAATGAGGAAAAACAAAATTAAATTATGAACAGTCAGGTTGGTCTTTCTTTTGGAGTAGGTGTTGGGGGTAGTTACCAGAGAGGACTTGGAGGAGAGCTCCTGGGATCCTGGCACTACTTTATTTGTAGATCTATGTCACAGTAATATGGGACTTTGCTTTCAAAGAATTTCGTGTTTCGTGAGAACTTTGTACTCAAAATTTAATTCTATTTAAAAATTCATATAATTAAATGACATACAAAATTGAAAGGCAAATAATTGGTTGAAATAAATTCTATTACAAGTGACAGGTGTCTGCTCGTGTCACAGGTAGTTAAATGTTAACCAACATCAGAATAATTGGGAGAGCTTGTTAAAACAAACTGCTGAGCCCTGCTTCCAAAGCTTCTGATTCAGTCAGTCTAAGTTATGTACTAAAAGTTAAGAATTTTCATTTCCATGTTCCCAGGTGATTCTGATGCTGTGGATGCAGAACCACACATTATAAACCTCTGTTTTTTCCATTCCTTTGAAATATACTTCCCTCCATCCTCATAGTCACTAGTTAACATTCATTCTTCCCAGCTCCAGCTCCAGAAAGCCCACAAAATTAGTTTTCCCTGTCACACAACCACCACTACTACCTTTAGAAGGCCCGTTTCTACTCTTCCATAATACTTTCCTGAGAAACCTATGTAAGATATTTTATCTCTGTCTAGGATTCTAATTTCCTCACTATTGTTGGCATTCTTTAGGGTTTATTTTAGCCCCTAGAGTGTTTGTATTACATCGGTTGAAAAAATAAACAAATCCCATGGAGTTCTCAATTCCCTACATAGTTTTAAATTTCTCTTTTATGTCTCCATGCTTCCTGTCTTTAGTTCTCCATATTTCAAAGTCAAATTGTAATTCCAGCTGTCTTGAGGACCCCTTCCTATCCTATTCCTAAAGTGTAATGGGTTTAAGATGAAATATGTGTTCTGACAGCCTCCTGCTTCGTTAACTCATCCAAAGACTGCAAAGGTTTTTCTACATATAAAAGTTTTACCTGCTTCTTTCTTGATGGGGGGCACTATCCCTGTTACTAAGTTGCCTGAAGATTAACCATCCATTACCTTCTTTTCATTATGTTTGCTAGCAATTTTATTTCTACTTTTTTCCCCCCTCCCTTTTCTTCAGATAACCTTGCTCTTAATACTTCTCTGATGGTCTGTGAATTACCTTACTTTCTTTCTTTTAGTCTTACTTTCCACAAGAATACTTTTATACAAAATAGGTATTTCTCATATGTCCTTCATTCTCTGCCTTCAGAACTAATGCTTCCTTGCTACATTATTTCTCTCTTCCTTCCTGGGACATCAAAACCTGTTTTTAAAATACAATATTAAATAAATGCAGTCACCCTTCTGTGCTTGAAAAATAATATAATTTTCCATGTTTAATGAAAGGCATCTCTTTTATATTTCATCAAATCCATCTCATTTCACCAGTCAGTACACAATTACTTGTTTTAGAAGGGAAGATTTTGGGCACATAACCTTTTTATAAGTGCTTTGGAATTTTGTTGTTATCACAGGAATATTCAAATAGTCTAGTATCCAGATGATGTTTCAGATTTTAATTTAGCCATGTATAGATTAATGAATCTGTGGCCTCTGAAGATGTCAGAAATATTATGCCTTCAATGACCCTCATACCTAGAAGCTATTATTCAATATAGGGCAGGGAAACCTTTGGCATTCTAACTTTAAGTGTATACAAATTATTACTCTACATTTTCTGCTCAAATGAAATTCATGCCAAGAAGACACACACACAAAATAGTTAGAGGCTGTTTTTCTTGTGGTGTCACTGTGTCTGAATGTTATTTCAGACATTTATAACGAATGAAAATTGAACGGCTAATGTAATTAAATGTGCAATTCAGTAACAAAGATTGCCTTTGACCAACTCCCTTGGTCAGCTGAAAAGCATTTTGTTATATAAATGTATATTTAATTACAAAGGTAATGTTGAATGCTGCGGTTAGTTATCCTTTTAACAGGGAAGCAATATATTCTTATTGTGTATGAGTAATGACTGAAAAGTGTACATTTACAAAAATCTTGAGTTACAAACTAACCTCCTTTTACATTTGTTCTTTGTAATCAGTGAGGACAATTTATATAGTCAATTTTAAATAGATTTAGTCAATATGCAAAAACAAGTGAAATTTAGAAATATGGTTTATTGTTCAAGACTGTGGCCACCATATATGCTTTGTTTTCTTTATCTTTTGGGAGCACATTTAAATGATATCATTAATTTACTCATATATTGAGGAAAGCCAAAAAATCAATAAGCACAAAAGAGCAAAGAGATTGAGTAGGTAATTTAATTCTTCTTGTTTTCCATAATTTGAGGGAAGAATTTTTCTGGTTTATAACAGAAAATTACCTTCAATAGCAGTAGATGTGTTTTAGAGGCAATCAAACAAAGTCTAAAGCATTTAAACTAAATTTGATTTGCTTTGATTTTTTCTCATGAGTTTGTCCTCCTATAAGAAGTTTAAACAGTGAGCAGAGGCTAAGAGACCTTTTATTTCACATAATATTCTGGCTTTGATGGGCAAGTGTATATAGTTCATGGTGAGGGACCATAGTTTCAATGCTTTTTTATCTTTACCAAAGTTAGATAAATAGTTAGAGGCTGTTTTTCTTGTGGTGTCACAGTGTCTGAGTGTTATTTCAGACATTAATACCCAGTGAAAATTGAATGACTAATGTAATTAAATGTTCAATTTAGTACCAAAGATTGTCTTTGACCAACTCTCTTGGTCAACTGAAAAGCATTTAGTTGTATACAAAGGTAATGTTGAATAATGTGGTTAGTTATCCTTTCAACAGGGTAGCAATATATTCTTACTATTCAAAGTCTGCTCATGGATATGACTGGTCATCCCAGCAGGTATTGGAGCACTAGATGTCTTTAAGATGACACATTTTCTGTGTATAACACTGACGACAGAGATGTTAGATGTTTTGTGGCTATACGAGTATTTACCCACCAAACTCAAGTGAATGTAAACAAATTGGAGGATATAGCAGAGAGATTTCTTAATAAGTTAAACAGAAAAAAATATTTTATTGTCGTTATTATTTGAACTTTCTTCCTCTCTATATTGAAATAAATTCCTATTTCTGTAGCTGAATACTAGATGAGATACAGAATAATCTTGCATTTAGTGGCTGTGCTGGATGGCAGTAAATAAATAGTTAAATAAATTACATTCTTATATTTAAATGTTACATATCACAGAATGAATGAGAGATTGCCTCACCCTGGATAGTAGGCAAATGTCTGCTAGAACTGAACAGATTTATACTCTGATCCCACATTCATTGGAGCACTTTTCCCAAGTGAACTGTCCAGCTGAATAACCTCCACTTCTTAAATTGCCTTATTTCTCTCTGTCTCTCTATCAAAGCAGATCTTATGAAAGTTAGTTATAAAGAACAGAGATAGCATGACAAATAAATCAGAGGATTTTGAAACTTTTTATTTCACTGTATATCCTTTTATAAAAAATGTTTTCAATTATAGGGAAGAAACTTAGAATATATATTGTAGTGTAAAAATTGTATTTTAGGGGTTTTAACAGAAGTTAATAGGCTGAGTATTATCAAACATATTTATGTGATCTAATATATAACCTAAATACTAATCTTTTATTGTTTATATATATGGAAAATGTGCTCTACTTACTGGCTTTGTTTAAGCTTTATGATTCTTTAATTTTTAGAAGTTCTTAATATTAAGATAGTCAAATACATAAATATTTTCTTCTGGGTTTAATCCTTTAATGTGTGTGTTGTGTCTGTATATCCATGTGTCTTAATGAAACTCTCAGGAGCCCCATCATGATGGTGGAATAGATGGTACCCAGCATCACTCTCTGCCATATGGACCAATTTAGGACACAAAGAATTATTGAGCATTGCAATGATAAATAAGCTAACTATACTGATCTAACCACCATACATTGTACACAATTATTGAAAATCAACATTGTACCCTACATGTATGTATAATAAAAAATAAAATAAAATAAAAATAAAATTTAAACAATAATTTGTTTTAGAAATATGAGAAACAGTAAAGCCATAAATAAAGTTGTATGTCCAGAAAAAAAAAAAAATGGAACAATGAAACTCTTAGAAAGCAAAGACTGCCAACCTAGGACCACTAGAGCTTGGGGGAAGAGAAGAAGAAACCTGCAGAGCTTATGAAGGTGGTAGAAGCTGTGACAAGAGGAAGAAGAAACTGCTAAGAACTTATCAAGCCCTGGATGCTTCAGAGCCAACCCTGTGAAAGGCGGGAAGAAGCTGCAGCAAACATGGAGCAGAAGCCAGCAAAAGCCACACTAGAGCCCTTTGCATGAAGTTGCCTGGAGTCTGCAGGGGAGAAGATGGCTTTAGGAGCACACCATATCAGCCCCCAGGCCAGCAAGACTACTGACAGGGTTCCCATGGACCCACATAGGAGTGAGGGCCACAGTCGACAAAGAAAGGGACCATCCAAGGCCGGTAAGTCATTGCAAGGCTCATGGCCCACCCCAGCAGAAGCATTTGGAGTGCAAAAAGAGGTTGGCCTGCCAAGAGAAGATTGGGATGCACAGTGGGCAGCTGATTTGCCTTTCGATTGGCACAGGCCTACTCAGTGGAGACTGGTTCAGGGCGACAGAACAGCAGAGGATGCATTTTGCTGGAATGACCCAGACCAGAGCCAGCATTTCCAAACAACCCAGGTGTATCTGACCTCAGGAGACACAGAAGTGATTAAAAGGCCAGCAACTAAAATCTGGTTCACATAAAAGAGACTTCCCCAGCGAATCAGCAGCAAAACAGAAATTTAGTGCAAATGCACAGCTCAAGTGCTCATCCTCACAGGAATTTCAACCAATTTTGGAATTATCCAAAACCACAGACCAGAGACAAAGCTCTAATATTAACCAGTAAAGGTATAATACCACCAAAGAACACCTATAAAACCTAGAAGAGGTAGCAGTCCCCTCAAATGTTCAGGCATCAATGTAAAGACACAAAGATCAAGAAAGAACAGAGAAATATAACATTAACAAGGGCAGCAAACCAAGCACCAGGATAGGACACAGAGGAACAGTAGATTTTGAAATGACTTACAGGGAATTCAGAATAACCCTCTCAAGGTTGTTCAGATAGTCACACACACACACACACACACACACACACACACAAATACAGCTAGAAAATTAAATGATATCTGGAAAACAACCCATGAGCAGAATGAGAAACTTGAGAAGGGAATTGAATCAATTAAAATAAACCAAATAGAATCTTGAAATAAAGCATATATAATCCGAACTGAAAAACTCGATAGAAAGCTCCAATGACAGACTTAACTAAACAGAGGAAATAATTAAGGGGCTCAAAGACAGAACATGTGAAATTACCAAATCAGAGGAACAAAAAGAGAAAAAGAATAAGAAAAACAATGAAACACAAATATAGCAAATTTGGAACTTCCGCAAGCCAAATAACCTCTGCATAATTAGTATACCTAAGAAGAAAAAGGAAGAGATGGAGAAAACATATTCAAGAACATAGTGGCTGAAAATTTCCCAAGTGTGGAGAAAGATGACAGCATCTAGGTGAAGGAAGATCAGATGCCACCAGTCAAACTCAATCCAAGGAAGAACACCCTGAGGCATACCACAACAAAACTGTCAAAAACTAAAGACAAAGAAATACTGAAAACAGCAAGAGAAAAGAAACACATAACATTCAACTGAGCACCAATATTTCTCTGAGTGAATTTCTCAGTAGAAACCCCATAGTCCAGAAGAGAATGGATGATACATTCAGGGTGTTGAGGGAAAAAAGACTGGCAGCCAAGAATTCTCTATCCAGTAAGACAACCCTTCAAAGATGAAGGAGAAATAAAGTCTCCCAGAAAAACAAAAGCTAGGGGAACTCAACAGTAGACCTGCATTACAAGAAATGCTATAGTGAGTTCCTCAATCTGAAAGAAGTGGATATTAAGGGGCAGCAAGAAAACATTTGAAGGTACATAACCCATTAGTAAAGTAAGTTCACAGAGAACCACATATTACTCAAATGTTGTAAGGATAGTGTACAAACTACCTCCTTCCTTAGTATGAAGGCTAAAGGAAAAACTTAACAAGACAATAACATGTCCAAAAATATGTAAGAGATAGGCAATATTAAAATATCAAAACTTGAATCAACAAATTGTCAAAAAATTGGTGGTGGGGGGATTATGTCAAAGCATACAGTTGGCTTCAGTTTTTTCTTTTTTTTTAGATATCAAAGTTACATATTTATTAGTCTAAAATAATTTGCTCTAAGTATAACATTTTTTTTGTAACTCTCATGGTAACCATAACACAAAAATTTGTAAAAGACATACAAAAATAAATAGTGAGAAATCAAAATACACTGCAAGATAAAACAACTCAATAACAAGGGGAGAAAGAAAGATTGGAAAACAGAAAAGAATGAACAAAGTGGCAGTAACAAGTCCCTATATATCAATAATAACTCTAAATGTAAATGGATTAAATGTCCCAATTAAAAGGAAGAGTGGCTCAATGTATTATAAAGGAAGAACCAGCAATTTGCTGCCTATGAGAAACTCACTTCACCTATAACAACACACATCATCTGAAAGTGAAGGCTGGAAAAAGATATTCCATGCCAATCAATACAAAAAAAGAGCAGGAATAGCTATACTTATATCAGATAAAATAGACTTCAAGACAAGGAAAGTGAAAAAAAAAAAAGATAAGAAAGGTCATTATATAATGATAAAGGGCTCATTTCAACAGGACAATATAAAAATTCCAAATAAGTCACATCCAGATCTGGAGCAGCCAGTTATATAAAACAATTACTATTAGACCTACTGCAAAAAATACACTCCAACACAGTAATAATTGAGGACTTTTCACATCCCACTTTCAGCAAAGGATAGATCATCCAGGCAGACAATTAACCAGTAAACATCAGGATTAATCTCTAGGTTAAGTGGACTCAAAGGACATATCTAGAACATTTCATCCAACAGGTACAGAATACACATTCTTCTCAACAGCACATGGAACATTCTCTAGAATAGTCCACATGATAGGTCATAAAACAAGCCTCATTTTTAAAAAAAAAAAATTGAAATCACATCAAGTGCCTTGTCCGACCACATGGAATAAAGCTAGAAATCAACAACAGAAGAGACACTAAAAACCATACAAGTACACAGAAGTTAAACAGCATGCTCCTAAACAATGCATAGGTCAAAGAAAAAAATCTAAAAGGAAATTAAAATATATCGGGAAACTAATGAAAATAAAAACACAACATACCAGAACCTATGCAATACAGCAAAAGCAGTTTTAAGAAGGAAATTTATAGCATTAAATGCCTACATTAAAAAAGAAGAAAGACTTCATATAAACAACCTAACATTATACATCAAGTAGCTCGAAAAACAAGAACAAACCAAACCCCAAATCAGTACAAGGACAGAAATAACAATGGTCAGAATGGAAATAAATAAGAGATTTAAAAAGCAGTACAAAAATTCAAAACATAGATAATGAGATTTTTTAAACTCATTTATTAAAAATCCTCATACTTGAATCTTATATATTCCTCCTGAAATCCTTCCATTTGTTCCCAAATGCGTATTTTAGAAATCCTTAATAACTGTAGTATCTTTCATTTCTTAGAATGTTTCTCTTATAATCTCTCTCTCTCTCTTTTTTCCACTTTTTGGTGAAAGATAGATTTTCTATGAAAACAATTATAAATTAGCAATAATTTTTTCTCAGCATACTGATGATATCATTCAACAGTCTTCTGGTTTTCATTATTATAGTTAAAATGGTAGCTGTTATCCTAATTTCTTTATGTTCTCTGTTTTTCTAGCTCCTGTTTCTTCTATTTTGGGTATTATTTATTGTACACGTTATGTCTTTGGATTCATGTCTTCAATAATTTGAGGGTAATTTTTGGGTATTATCCTCTTGAATATTTGCCAATTGTTTAAAAAAATAAGAAACTACAGATTTGTATATTGAAATATTTGGCATCCACACTTGAAGACATCATAAGTATCTTAAGCTTAACATGATCAAAATTTATCTTATGAATTTCTCAACTAAACCAGATACACTAACAAATTTACCAAACATTTAATGGAAAGTCCATTTTTTTTTTTTTTTCCTAATTGCTCAGGGGGAAAAATCCTTGAGCCTTCATTAACTCTCTCTCCCTCAGCCATTACATCTGGCTTACCAGAAAGTACTATCAGCTGCATCATAATATATCTTACCACCTGCATTGCAACCACCTTGCCTGTGATATGACCTCCTCTTCTGATTATTACCATAGTGTTCATTCTGGTCTCTTAGTTTAGTTCATCCCCAGAATTCAGTTTATTCTTAATGAAGCAGTCAAAGAGATCTTGTTAATATGTAAATCAGATTATATAACACCTCTGCTCAAAACCCTACAGTGACTTCCTGTCACACTAAAAATACTAACCAAATTTTTTACTATGGCTTACTAGGCCCTAATTGTTCCTGTAACCCCCCTTCCCACCCTACCCACTCCGTTCCATTATGAATGGCCTCCTTAAACAGGCCCAATAGCCTCCCTTAGTTTGTCTTAAGTTACCATGAACTTACTGTTTATTTTACTTTTCCTCAGATGTTATCAGGTATTGACATGTTTCTCCCTCATTTCCTTCAAATATAAAGTCAACTTTTACTATCTCAATGACATCTTCTCTGGAAATCTTTTCTAAAATATCTAGTTTCCTTTACCCACAAATCTTCACATCTTTCTTTCCTACTTCATTTTTCTCAGCAATATTTTTAATTTAATATATAATATATTTAATTAACTAACTTGTTTGATTTTAGATTGTGTCTCCCACCAGAATATGAGGAAAGATGTTTTTTTCTTGCTTTATTCTTTCTTCTAATCCAGCACCTAGAGTAGTGCTTGGCTCATAGCAAGCAGTCAAAAATGATTTCGGGAATCAAGAGATTGTATATAGTTTTGAAAATTAACATAATAATTTTTCTCAATTATTTTTATCTAAAAATAAATATTAATTTTATATTAATTTTATAATAATGAGATGAATAATACGCATTATATTATTGTATGTGTCTAAGAGATTTCTGTCTTTAAAATGTTTTAATCTTGTTAGGGAGGAACAACCAACACATGCACACACACACACACACACACACACACACACACACACACACACACACACACACACACACACACACAATTCCACATGGGCCAGTTTGCATCTGGCACAATCCTGATTTATATCTTCTGCCCAACATCCCCATCTGGTTATCATTTGTTTCCTACTCTTAATTTTAAAAAAGAATTATTATAAACAGTTTCATTAAAAAATAAAGTCGAATAGGCTTGGCAAACTTCCATTTTTACTTCCAATTATATGGGGTGTGCGAAACAATTATGTAAGTTAAATTCTGATTAATGACCACCTTTCTAACTCAAAACTCCGCAGAGGCAAAAACAAAACAAAACTAAACTAAACAAAACCACCAATACCTCCTTTCAAGGAAAAACAAGCAGGAAGGGCCTAGCTTTCAGTTGAGATCCCCTGAAGGGCTATGACTTAGGAGAAAGAAAATGTTTAAATTAGTTTTGTACATTTTTAAACCCAGCCATAAATCATCTCAATCTGTGATAAATCAAGATGATCTCCCCTAAAACAGTTCCCCATACAAAAAAAAAAAATTCTCTTAGAAAAGAATCTTCTGGAGATGCTAAAATTTTTTAACCATAAGATGTAGCAATAATAACAAAAACAAACAAAAATTTACCAGACAAGCTATGTAGGATACAGAAAAAAATGGAAATCAAATAAGATTTGTGAATCACAGGTGATTTAGATTGCAAAGTTAAAATTGTGGTGAATGCATTAAGGAAAAGAGACAAGAAGTTAAAAATAGCTACTAGAGAAGGAGAATATTTTTTTTAAAAAAGCCAAAAGGTAATGGGAAAGAATTTCCCTAAACTGATGAAAGGCATCAAATATAACTTCAAGAACATTAAACACTCTACTCTGCAATTCTGGCCAGCATGGGAAAACAAGAGTATTGCAAGAAAAAGAAAAAAAAATTCACATATGGTATGGTGATTTATATGAAAATACTAGTGTAATCTCCACAAAAGACTGTAGGATTAATGTGAGTTGAGCAAGGTTGCAAGATACTATACCAATATACATACTCAAATGTATTTCTATCTATTAGAAACAACAATCAGAAATTGACATTAAAATTAACATTTACAATAGATCATAGAAATAGTTATAGGGTGTATATTTCTTTTAAAAAGATGTGAAGGATCTTTACAATGAAAACTACAAAATATTGCTAGATAAATTAAAGACCTACATAAATGAGTAGATTTAAAAACAATTCCAGGTTCTTCTGCTTATTAACATATTAACAATATTGAGTTTTTCAATCTGCAAACATGGTTTATATCTCTGCTTCAAGAGGAATGTATTCTAGGTTATAATACAATCAAAACATAAAGAAAATAAAGTACAGTGTTCTAGGAAATATAGACACAGTGATACAGTATGTGGATGACTTTTTGGTTGTCTCCTTCATACTACATAAAAAGTTAAATAACCAAAGCATAGAAATGTCAATTTCTTTCAGACTGTGCTAAATTAGCTATAATCAAGTGGTCATTACATCTCATGATGTCTTCCTCTTTCCTTTAAAATATTTTGTCTATACTTGAATTTTGTCTATACTGGGAAGGTCTAATGTGTGATTTTGTTTTAATGCTACACTTAGTGGCTTTAACCTGAACTGTATATATGTACTAATTGTGTATAACACAGTAACACTTTGATAAAGAGATATGCAACATGGAGACATTCTTATTATAAGATAAGAAAACAGGGTAAGTATCATTAACATACCCACATCATTCTGAAAGTTTTCCCATTCATGCATTTCATACATTCTTTTATTAAACGATGTGCCATATACTGTTCTAAGAACTAAGCACACAGCTGTGAAAGCAGTGAAACAAAGAGACAACAAAAAAAAAAAAACCCTTTTCCTCATTGTTCTTTTATGAAAGAATGTCTTATGTCTTATAACATGACTCTTTAAATGCCAGAGCCCATACATACAAAGTTATGTTACACTTCTTTCTTGGAGTAGTTGCAAAACAAAGAAGAGATCTCTTCTAATTAGCCATACATGTAGAGAAATGTCATGCACATGTCTTGTATTGTTTTATTTTGGAAGTATTTTGGAGTCTTAACTTGTGATTAATCCTTTTTTTGCCCTTAGGAAATACTTATTTCAGGATTATGTGCTATAGGTATGGTAACTAGGACATGTATGATACTTATTTCAGGATTATGTGCTATAGGTATGGTAACTAGGACATGTATATGAAATAGACAGATGCAGTCTCAATCACATCACTTATACTTACACTGAGATATAGATGACTGAACAGGTAATTGCAGCAAAGTCTGAATGCTTGGATGATGAGAATTTCAGGATGCTTTGAGACATGCTTGAGATATCTCAATTAAAACTTGAAATTCCTGAAATTATTCTGGGAGAACTGATATCTGAAGTTGTGAATGAATAATTAATGGAAATCAGCAATTTAAGAGAAGACTCAAGATTATTCCAGGTACAGGGAACAGTTCATGCAAAGAACAAGGTAATGCAAAGAACTTGTATATGATAAACTAAACCTTGCTCAATCAAATCAGAGCTGAGTACAAGGAATTTAATGTTCTTAGAAAATAATTACTCTGCATTATTTTTTTAGATGTTGAATGAGTTCACTGATGTAATTTCCTGTAACTTATATATTTTTCAGTGTTTATTAGTTAAATGTTAGAAAAGAGTAAATATTAAGCTGCCCTACCAGGCAAACATGTGAGCATTACAACACAATAGTAGGGTTGTGATGGTTGAAATTTGCAAGGGATTTTCACAATACTAAAATACTAGCAGCATCGTGAGAACCCTCAACATTTTTTCCCATGGCTAGATTCTCCAGACTCTTAAACATTAATGAATACCTTATTTTATATATATATATACATACACACACACATATGTATATATATACACATATATATATATTATTTCTGACTTTCTGAAACATATGCAATGGCATATCATATAGTATATGGTAGCATGAGAAGCAGTGGTGGCAACCAATTCATGTCTAAAAAATATGTAATTATGGATACTATTGAGCCTTTCTAAAAGGAAACAATATGTTTGAGCAACATTTGGGTTTTAGGTATATATCATCAAGTTCAACTAATATTTATTATAACATGCAAAAATATAAATTAAAACACAAGCCAAGAGGATAGAAAAGACCCTCACATTTAATTCTTTTTATTTTTCATTTAATTTAATTTAATTTTTAAGATAAATTTTATTGCCTATATTTGGGGTTTACAACATGATATTATGGAATATGTATAGAAAAATAGTCACTATACTAAAGCAAATCAACTTATCCATTTCTCACTTATTTTTATTAAAAATAATTTGCCACTCAAGTTATGAATCTAGCAATTATGCATCATTATATTCATAGACAATATAACTATTGTGAGATCTATAGTACAAGAAATATTCTTAGAAGTGTTAGAATAATGTCTTTAAAAAGATGCTGGAAACTGCATAAAGATTGAGTATAACTACCAAGGTCTACCCCTTGGAGATGACTTTGCTTTAAAAAGTCAATATATATATATATATATATAAATAAATGTATATAAGTATATATAAGTAAATATATAAGTTATTTATATAAGTATAAATAAATCAAAATATTTTTATCAACTATCTAGAACTTACTAAGCAAACATGATGAAAGTGTTTATAGTTTGGGAAATTTACAGAATAGATATGTTATGCAATTATAGTATTATGTTTTAATATTCTTCATAGTTTTTAGTACAATGGAAGGAAAGATGAAAGGAAGGAAGAGAGGGAGAAAGAGAGATAAAGAAGGAGGAGGAAGGGAGGGATGGAGGAATGAAAGCCCCTTGTGAGTCTTATAATACAAGAAATGTTCTTAGAAGTATCAGAATAATGTCTTTAAAAAGATGCTGGGATCTGCATAAAGCTCGAGTGTGTGTGTGTGTGTGTGTGTGTGTGTGTGTGCATACAGTCTGAGCCGTGTCATTCATTTTTGAACAACTCAATGGAAATATATAAATAAATAAAATCTTGAGCTTTCTCTTTCGTCAGGAAATATTGCAGGCATTTTCACTTACATGTCTTTTATAGTCATAAGAATCTTTGTATATACTGTGAGGGAGTTAAACAACATAATCATTAAAAACTCTAACTCTGAATTTAGGTTTTCTTAAAGATTTATCTGGTATGGAGTAATACCACTAATGGAGGGCAATGTACTATCTCCATATTCCTCCCTTTTCATACATTGAACATTATTTTTTTCTTCCTTTAGAAATAATTCTAACTGTGTAGTTCAGTTTCCTTTGCTATCCTCCTAAAATCTAGACAATCTGTTATTTTTTAAACCTGTAGAATCTGGATAACTGTAATTACATTCAATTAAGAATGGAAAATATATGAATCACAAATTCAGTAAGTAAATTATTGCAAAGAAATAAAAAGTAGTTTTATTGTAGCATTTCACTATAGACCCCTTTGCAGAAAGAAAAAAAAGATTTTCCTGATACAGATTTACATATTGACCCAGTTGTAAGATATGAGATTACTGAGGTACTTATCTAAATTAATATATTTCTATAAAAGTGATGCATTGAGAGAGTCCCATTTTTCATTATCAACAACACCAGTTCCCAGAAGGTAGAGAGACGTATACTCTGAAATGATTTCTGAAAAAGGGACAAAATGGTTGGCAATGTAGCAGTTACAAGATCAAAATACTTGACATATTGTTTAGATTATTAGATTAAAACCAATGGGATAAAATATAAGAAGAAATGAATGGAAAGTCCTGGACTTCAGGTTAAATATTTGCGTAGGCAAAGGATAGAACAAATGTGGATTGAGAATAGTTTTTGTAAGAAATCTAAAAGAATATTAGTAGGAAGAAGAAGAATGATTAAAAATGGTGGCCCAGGTACCAAACGCTACAGCAATACCAGTAGCTGCCAACTATAAATTAACGGCTTATGGCTTCCACAGAGGTAAAAATTTTAGTATGTACACAGCTGCCTCCCCCAAATTTTGGAAACAAAATTTTACATTGGAAATATCTTGTTTAATAAGCTACTTGTAAAAAATTCTTCCTAAGTATATGAATGTGAGCTGAGGTAGGAAAGAAAATGATGAAATGGGTCAACTGAGACACTTTTTTTTTTCTTTTTAATATTTTTTCTTTTCCAGTGAAAGAAGAGAAGGAAAAAGTGAAAAAAAAAAAAAAAAAGAAAGTGGACAAAAACTGAAGGACAGAGTAAAGAGCCAAGGAAGAATTCTTTAAAGAAGAGGCCGGTGGAAAATTCAAGAAAGTGAAGCAAACGGACTCTTAAAAACACACGCAGCTATACGTAATCAAAAGTCTCAGCACTGGAGTCCTGTAAACTATTTTTGCACTCACTTTCAAATCTTCTAGCAATTCCTCATTTAGAAATGTTGTATATTTTGTACTGATGAACCTGTTGAATTTAATAGTTAGGTTCATATGTTAAAGAAAGGGAACTTTGCTCAATATAGTAAGCGTGACCCAGGTAAGACCATGTAAATGAAATTGCACTAAAAAGTTTAAACTGTCCAAACTTTAACAAAATATGAAAAAAGCGTTTAAGCCAATCATATCTATATCCATGAGAACCCACAATAACTGGTCTATTTTATAAAGGAAATATTGTGGTATCTGTTTTTCATATATGATCTTATTTGACCCTTATATATAAACCCTTTGAAGAAAAATCATTCATGCTCATTATATACATGAAGAGCCTGATGGACAGATTGCTTATGCTCTTAATGGAGAAAACACCTGTAATTCAGGAATCTGGCATACAACCAATGTCTCTTTGCTTCCTTGTTCAGAGCAAGGACCTTCTACTTAACTACCATGAGAAGATACTTTGAATGCAATTCTTAATTGTATATATGAATATCCTAAGGATCATAGTTCATAAGAGTATTTAGTTCTGGAAGATAAAGAATATAAATATAGTATAATCAAAAGTTTGAAGTATTAGAAAGTCAAGTAATATTAAGAACATTTATGGGACTAGAAATATTTAACATTGAAAGTAAAAAATGTAGGGGCAAAATATAGCTATTTTTCTAACAAAAATAAATATATGCATGAAAAATAGAATTATTCTGTTAAACTACATGGGTGGAACTAGAATTACTTGGTAGATAGGCAGCATATTTGAGTCAACATAAAATTTGCTGTTAACAATTATAGATGTGCAGCAATAAAAGAGGCAATATTATGATGTAGAACTATCCCATTCAATGCTGAATGTAAATCATTTAGGATTGACACACCACCTATAATGAAAGTTACAAAAGAAATTCATATAGATTTGAAATATTTTTAGTAGCATGAAAATACAGTATGTGACATTATATTCAGGATATTATTTATGACTTAAAAGTGAGTAAAAACAGAAGGCTCAAAATTATATGTTTAGCATGTTTCCATTTAGGTAGAATATATCAAAAGCAAGATATATAATTTAAAAAGTATATACATGATACATTTTATAGTCAGAAGATATAAATGAAGTGATTTTATTTCATCAGTAATAAAATTTAAATTAAAATAATATACACATCAAATGAAATTTTATGCTCATTTATTTAGCAAATTTATTTCTATTTGTAATAATATTAACCACTGTTGGTGAGGTAGAATTACAAACATGCTCACCAATTCTTGAAAGGAATTTCTTAGTATGTGTCAAGAATCTTAAAAATATTCATTTTTTTAATCTAGTAATTCCATGTATAAAAATTTCTTATAAATTCTATTCTAAAAAACAACCAAAGACATACCCAAAGATTTATACTTATATTACAGCTTTATCTATAAAAGCAAAATGAAAAAGTGAATGTACAAATAGTAGAATGTTTATTTTTTTACTTATTTTTAATTTTTTATTATACATACAGGTGAACTACAATGTTGATTTTCAGTAATTGTGTACAATATGTGGTGGTTAGATCAGTATATTTAGCTTATTCATCATTACAATACACAATCATTGTGTCCATTGACCAATTCCTCATGAGCTTCCCTCTCTTTCCCTCTCCCCTCCCCTTTTCCATCTCTAGTTTTCTCAAAGTTCAACATATTACTGTGATTATTGTTTCTTTCTTTCTTTCTCTTTGTCTTTCTTTATTGTTCACTTATTAATGGATTCAGCTCCCAGTTATGAGTGAGAACATGTGGTATTTCTCCTTCCGTACCTGGGTTGTTTCACTTAGGATAATTTTCCCCCGGCTCACCCATGTTATTGCAAATGGTAGGATTTCATTATTATTATTATTATTTTTATGTCTGAGTAGTATTCTATTGTGCATATATACCATAATTTCCTGTCCAGTCATCCATTGGCAGACATTTCGGTTGATTCCATCACCTAGCTATTGTAAATAGAATTGCAATAAACATGGGAGTGCAGGTATGCCTTCGACTTGATGTTTTCCAGTTCTCTGTATATATCCCAGGAGTGGGATTGCTGGATCATATGGTAGTTCTATCTGTAGTTGTTTAAGGAACTGCCATACAATTCTCCATAATGGCTGTACTAATTTACAGTCCCACCAACAGTGCAGGAGGGTTCCTCTTTCCATCCTCACCAGCATTTGTTATTCTCTTTTTTATAGTAGCCAGTATGATTGGGGTGAGGTGATATCTCAAAGTGGTTTTGATTTGCATTTCCCTGATGATTAGTGATGTTGAGCATTTTTTCATATATTTGTTGGCCATTTGTATGTCTTCCTTTGAGAAATGTCTATTCAGCTCTTTTGCCCATTTTTTAATTGGATTTTTTGGGTTTTTGCTGTAAAGTTGTCTGAGCTGTTTGTACATTCTGGATTTTAATCCCTTGTCAGATGCATTTTTTGCAAATATTTTCCCCCACTCTGTAGGACGTCTTTTCACTCTACTGATTGTTTCCTTTGCTGTGCAGAAGCTTTTTAGTTTGATATAAATAATCTCATTTGTTTATATTTTTTCTTTTGTTGCCTATGCTTTTGGGGTGTTATTCATAAAGTCATTGCCCAGTCCTAAATCCTGGAGCATTTCCCCTATGCTTTCCTCTAGGAGTTTTAAAGTTTCAGGCCTTATATTTAGGTCTCTAATCCATTTTAAGCTGATTTTGGTATATGGTGAAAGGTACAGATCATGTTTCATGTTCTATAAATGGATATCCAGTTTTCCCAGCACCATTTCCTGAAGAGGCAGTATTTTCCCCAATATATGTTCTTGGTGCCTTTGTCAAAGATCAGTTTGCTGTAAATACATGGTTTGATTTCTGAGTTCTCTATTCTATTCATTTCGTCCACGTGTCTGTTCTTATGCCAGTGCCATGTTGTTTTTGTTACTACAGATTTGTGATATTGTTTGAAGTCAGAAAGTGTAATGCTTCCAGCTTTACTTTGTTTGCTCAGGATTGCTTCGGCTACTTGGGGTCTTTTTCTGGTCCATATGAATGTTAGGATTGCTTTTTGAATTTCTGTGAAGAATGTCGTTAGTATTTTCATGGGAATCTTGAATCTGTAGATGGCTCTGGGTAGCATGGATATTTTTACTACATTGTTTCTTTGAATCCCCAAACAAGGAATGTCTTTCAATCTCTCAGTGTCTTCTTTAATTTCTTTCAGAAGTGATTTGTGGTTCTTGTTGCAGAGATCTTTCACTTTTTTGGTTAGATTTATTCCTCAGTATTTCATTTTTTTGGAGACTATTGAAAATGAGCTTGCCTTCTTGATCTCTTTTTCTTCTAGTTTGTTGTTCAAATATGAAAATGTTACTGATTTGTGTGTTGATTTTGTATCCTGCAACTTTACTGAACTCACTTATCAGCTCTAAGAATGTTTTGGTAGAAGTTTTTGGATTTTCTATATATAGAATCATGCCATTTGAGAACAGGGACAATTTGATTTTGTCTTTACCTACATGGATGCTCTTTATTTCTTTATCTTGTCTAATTGCTCTGGCAAGTACTTCCAATACTATATTAAAATGGAGTGGAGAGGGTGGGCATCCTTGTCTTGTTCCTGATCTTGAGGGGAAAGCTTTTAGCTTTTTCCCCATTCAGGATGATATTGGCAGTGGGTTTATCATATATGGCTTTCATTATGTCGAGATACCTTCCCTCTATACTTAGTTTGTTGCGAGTCTTTATCATGAAAGAATGTTGAATTTTGTCCAATGCTTTTTCTATATCTATTGAGATGATCATATGGTTTTTGTTCTTTACTATGTTGATGTGGTGTATCACATTTATTGACTTGTGCATGATGAATCATCCTTGTTTAAATAAATATGTTGAAATGACAGAATGCTATGTGGCCATTAAATTTCATAGTATTTACATAAAGAACTTGCTTAGTCCTTATTATGTATCAACCACTGCTGTACATTCTTACATATATTAACTTATTTAAATCTCACATACTTCTCTATGAAGTAGTCTCTATAATTAAACTCACTCTTTAGATATAGTGAGATTAGGTAACTACCTAAGGTCTGTGGTTGGGATTGGATGCCAAATATAATGCTCCTTTCTCATTGTCCCCCATCGAGCTATTAATATCCAAGATGGTCAACTGACCACATCAGAAGCATAAAATTCTCCTTTGCCTTAAACTCCACTCATCCTCCCAAGTCTTCAATAAAATGAAGAAAACAATAAAAAATATATATAATCCTGCATCATTATTGAGAAGCCTCAATACTGATATGTATGACTAAATACATATCAGTATTCAGAATCACTGTAGAATTTCTGTTAAATATAATGCAAATTGGATCAAATTGCAGTACAGACATCAAAAACTGTCAAATGCATCAATGAGATGCCTTGTTTCATTACTAATAAATCTCCCTCTTGAGGAGCAACATGGAATTGTGGGGTATAAATAAAAGATATTCTGGCACAAGACTTCTGACAACAATTAATTGGAAGAAAAATTACTTGGGGCCAGAGCATTCTGTGCTAACTTGGAATCCCCTTTTAATAGCTACTAAAATTTAACATCGTTATAAAGCTGCATATCCTGCTAGCTTCTGGAATTCTTGCAATGGATACACAAAGTTGGAGAAGAAAAACAAAACAAAACAATAAGGCAGGTTTACTCAATGGATTCTCCAGCAGCCACAGAAATGAAGCTGTTTACAGCCAAAGAGAATGCTAAATACTAACATGTGACTCCTAAATAGTGGTTCTGCACTTCACATAGAGAAATATTAAGTAATACAATATCCTTTCTAGAATACTTACTTCTCTGGTCCCTAACCCACTCCTCAATCTGCTAGTTTACTTTGATATCAACAACTCTCCAGTTTACAAACTAAAACAAAGATGAGATGGAAACTTGAACCGAAAATAAGTCAAGCCAAAAAGAATACTTTGTACTGTGTGTGGAGAAACTCTGGGGATGAAGTATTCTTTCTCATTTGGAATAAATTCCTGGAAAATATATAAAAACAATTTGAAGCTGATGAAAACGTCCTGGAAGATAAATGAAAAAAAATAAGATTTGATAAGCAGAGAAAAGAAATTTTAATGATTGTAATGACAATACTTGTCAATGTGATAGTATTTCATATTTACTATGCCAAGCAGACTACATTAGCTTTACATAGATAGCTGCTTTAGTCCTTATAATCGCTCTTCCAAGTAGTTCTCTAATTCCCATTATTGATGAGGAAATTGAAGCAGAAGGATGATGAGTAATTCACTCAAGCTGACACATCTGTAAGAGGTACACCCTTGTGTCAGAAACAGGGGTTCATCTCTATGTCCTGTATTTAATCAGAGGTTATATTACTCTTTTCTTGGACCTCTTTCAAGAGGCTACCTTAACTCATGCTACTCATGTCAAATTTCTTGGAAGAATTTTCTACACACACCACTTCCCATCTGACTTTTCTTTTTAACCCTCCAGGTTGTGGACAAGATCACTGACAAACACTTTACTACAGAATTCAGTGAACACTTTCAGTGTGTTGTTAATGCTGTGAGGAAAGCAGCATTTAAAGTGTGGATCATGACCTCTATTTTGAATGCTCCTTTCCCCTGACTTCCTAAGATCACCATCCTCCACCTTGGGTTGCTCCTTCTCAGTGCCCTTCATATCAGTGTCTTGTAGCCTCATACTTCATTTTCACTTTAATTTCTGGTATCCGTCCTTACCCTGTGCTGAAGATACTTTTCTTCTGTTCAGCTTTTCTCCTTGGGTGGCACTACCAGATCCCAGGAAGTCTACTCATATATATATTATAAAATATAATATATATATATAAAAAATATATATATTTATTTATTTATATATTTATATTTATATATATATTTATATTTATATATATTTATATATTTTTATATATATTTATATATACATATACTTATATATATATTTATATATATATGGTAACTATGACAATATGAATAATATATTGTTTGCAATATTTACTACTGTTTCTCTTCTGAGGAGTTTTTCTTCTTTTTCTTTTTTTTATTTGTTAAGAATATTCATGAGATGCAAAGCTAATTGTCATCCCTTGTGACGACAGATGTGAGGGCCAGATTCATACTGGGGGCATACTCATTACCAGAAATTACTTTTGAACCCTTTGTCCTCTCCCAATTATTCCCCAACCTCCCTCGCTCTCCTCTCCCCCCACTCCTCTACTTTGTGGCCCTAGGAATGCTCCCTCACTCTGTAAGACCACAGCACTACTGTGTCTTTCTTTCCTTCCTTCCTTTCTCTCTTAGCTCCCACATATAAGTGAGCACATGAGGTATTTATCCCTCTGTGCTTTGCTTATTTCACTCAACATAAGTTTCTCCAGGTTCATCCATGTGGTTGCAAATGGGAGTATTTCATTCTTTTTTATGGCAAAGTAGTATTACATAGTGTATATTTACCACAGTTTCCTTATCCAATCATCCATCGATGGGCATTTAGGTTGGTTCCATGTCTCTTCTTAGAATATCTTAAAAATACTATAATATCTGTCTGAAATATTCATTGGTTATTTATAATAGTAATATGTGCATATGTTTAGTAATTTATTATTAGGTAGAAATATTCTTATATGTTGACAAAAATTTTTCTCAGATTGTATTTATGACCACAAGCAGGCCTAAAAATAAAATTTGTAAGGTGATATCTGCTTCAGATTATTTCCAAATGTCCATAATTTTTATAAAGGAAAGGAAGTATGAAATCAAAGTAAGCTTTGAAAGTTGAGCTCATAATTTTAGAAATAAGGCCTATTTTTAAATTAAACTTATGAAGAAATAAGTACAAAATTTGATGTAATTTATCATTCTCCTAATTTCTATGAATTTTCAAAGTTCTAATATAATTATCTCATAAGGTTTACAATGACAGTCTTCAGCAAATATCCGTGGTGAGATGTCGTTATTGTACATTTGAAAAATAATTTGGAGCACACACACACACACAAAAAATCCCTCACCAAATTCCTTCTGGAAACCAAGAAAACTCTCAATAATAATTGCATCCTTCAATCCAGTTAATTAAAATAATTAAATCTATGGAACTAAACAGATAAATATTACTCAGATTTGTAAAGCAACATTAGAGAAACATTGGAGTACTTTCAGAGTAAGGATTAAGCTTTTCATAAGACAATATTACAATAGAAATTTTATGAATAGTTTTGTTTCAAAGTTAATTAGTGATATGACGAACACAACATTATTGTGTCAGATGCTTTTCTAGAAATTGGAAATAGAATAATGAACAAAACAGATAAAAATAAATTCTTTCCTTGAGCTTTCATTCTGGTGTGATAAAAAGGAAAAAATGCATACATATATAAATACCTGTTATTACTGTAATTATTACCACAATATATAGCAAGTTATATGCAGACAAATGCTATAAAAAAAACTAAAGCAGAAAACAGGGTGGGGGTTGCTCAAGTAGGGGCATAGGGCTCATTTTTAAATAATGTGGTAGGAAATGTCTGACTGCGGAACAAGAAAGAAGGCACTGTGACTGTGGAGGAGTGAGAGGACTACAGAGACAGGAAATTAAGTCAGAGAAGGAAGGAAGCCAGATCATTTGGATTTGGGTCCTTGTAAGACATTTTAGTGGCTCCAGTTCTTAGAGATAGAGGAAGTTTCTAGAGATAGAGGACACCTAGCAAATTGACATACTCTGACTCATTTAAATAGAACTGTTTTCTCCACTGTTGGAGGCAAAGCAGAGGCAGAGTGATTAGCTAGAAGAATGTGGCAGTAAATCAGGCACTGGTAGAGATGATGGCACTGAGATGGTAGCAGTGGAAGTGGTGAGAAATGGTAAGATTTTCATTATATTTTGTTAGTAGAAACAAGATTTTCTACAGGATTCACTTTGGTTGTAAGAGAAAAGAGAATTCAAGGAAAAATGCAAATTTTCTGCCTTGGCCAACTGGAAGGATAAACTGATAATTAAGGTAAGGTGGAGAAAAGAATTAGGTATTTGTTTTGGGATATGTTTGTGTTAGTCTGTTTCTGTTGCTTAAAATAGCTGAAAGTGGGTAATTGACAAATAAATAACATTTATTTCTTACAGTTTTGGAGGCTGATGAGTTCATAGTCCCAGGTACATCTGGTGAGGGTCTTTTTCTGGCTGGAAACTCTCTAGGAGTCCAGTGGCAATACAGGGTACCACATGATGAGAATCACAAGAGTTCTCTGATGTGCTCCTTGTATAGCTACCAGTCCACACCCACGATAACTCATTACTCCATAAATGGATTAATCAAGTCATGAGGGCACAATACTCATGATCCAATCTCCTCACCAATTTTATGGCCCACCTTTCAAATATAATCGGATTTTCCACCCTCTTAAAACTGTTGCAGTGGAGATCAAGTTTCCAACACATTAACTTTTGTGACCCATGGCAATGTTGAATTTAAAGAACTAATGGGACTTCAAGGAAACCCATCAAGAGGAGACTTAAACATAACAGTTTAGAGACCATGGGAAAAGTTTGTGCTGCAGAAAAAAAAATTTTTTCCTTTATTGTGAAATATTTTTAAATGTGTAAGACTAGATAAGAATACCAAGAAAATGAGGATAGAGAAGAGATTAAAAACAGAGGCTGTACTTTGTTCTCCTGCTTCCCACTGTAAAGGATGTGGGGAGATCAGGAAGCACTAAGAAAGGACACAATGGTGGAAGGGCAATGTGTAGTGTCCTGGAGTCCAAGTAAAGATAATGTTTCAAAGAACAGGGGAATACCAATGTTATAACAATCTCTATGTTTCCTAGAGTGTCAGTTCTTTCATCTGTGGTACAAGGCCTTGGAACATGACTTGATGGACTCTAATGATTCCTAGTCCTAACTTTTTATGAGAATCACCAGTGTATAAGATTCAAAAGAAAATGATTCAACAAGATTACACTTTCATACACTATTTTTTTTAAGTTTTACAAATTTATGACTAAGAGAATCTTTGAGGTTAGAGAAATTCTGGAAATAATTAAATCATGTCTGAACTCATCATATTAGAGATGAAAGTAATAATCCCCAGTTATGTTCAGTGGCTATTAAACATTTGAAAATTTGGGTCAGGATAGAGACTTTTAGGAACAGATTTATTGCATTTCCTGAGGGGCCTCTGAGAAATAAGCTTCACTAGGTGCTATGGGCCTTGCTGAAGACATCAGAGACTAGGTAGAGAAGCACCATGCACTGTCACATGTTTTTCAGATGAAAAGGACAACATTAAAAAACAAAAAAAGGATATATCACGTGACCTTTTCCAAAATTTGCAGACATTTTTAAATATAAAAAGTTGTCACAAACTTAACAATGGATCACTTACGAAAAGCTGCATAGAGCTTCAAATCTCTCCTCTTCCTTCTAATGGAAGATGCACTCGCTGCTAGAAACATTGACATATGCTAATCATTACATCTGAAATGTCTCCTTGGTATGAAAATTTATCAATATTTCAAGGCTGAATTTACATCCTTACTTTTCTGTAAAGACCTGTTTATCTCATTTGAATCAAAAATCTTATCTCTATTTTCTGAATCTTATAACCTAATTTTCTCTGCCATTCATGGTATGCTTAATGTTTATTATACATAGGCTTTTAGTAACAGAGGGGTCAACATTCTACATACATGGTTTGTATTTTGCGTTGTTCCTGAGTCAGTAACTTAAATAATGAATGAATAAATCAACATCATATCTGAAACTAAAGTCACTAAATGTTATGTTAAGTAACAGAGATTTTCTTACAGACTTAAGGGAAAAATTTACAGACAAATTCCTATATCAACTGTGTTTTTTTTGTTTGTTTGTTTTATTTTTGGTGGCTGGCCAGTAGAGGGATGGAACCTTGACCTTGGTGTTATCAGGAACTCTAACCAACTCTAACCAACTGAGCTAACTGGCCAGCCCACAGCTGTGTTTCATTAACTGTTTACAAATTTAGAAAACAAACAAAAAAAATCAATATTTTTGAAATGTTACCTATATGGTTAAATGTTGCCCTTGTTCCACAGTAAATGAAAGTACCAGTATAATCTTCAACATTATGAGACTTGAGGGTATTAATGTAAGTCAAAGATCGTAAAGGTTCATATTTTACTGTTTGATAATTATGAGTTCTGTTTTCACTGCTTTCTTGATAGTTTTGTTTTATATATCTGAATATGTATCTGAATAACATATATTTATTATTTTATAGTAGATGTCTTCATTGTAGGCTAAAAATTAGAAAAAATACAAAGAGAATAATTAGATAAACATATTTCATATAGAATTATTAAGAAGTAAAAAGGGAGAGATTAATTTGCTGACTTTGATGCAAAACTGGGTAAAGGGTTCATGAGATCTCTATTATTTCTTGCAAACTCATGTGAATCTACAATTATTTCTAAATAAAAAAACTTAATTAAAATAATGTCACGCTCATTATGGGCTGAATTGCGCCCCCCCCACACCATTTATATGTTGAAGCCCTAACCCCCAGTACCACTAAAGTAACTGTATTTGCATATACGGCCTTTAAAGATGTAATTAAGGTAAATAAGGTTATGTGGGTAGGCACTAATCTGATATGACTAATGTCCTTGTAAAGAAGGATTAGGACAAAGAGATGCAAAAAGGAAAGACCATGGGAAAATACAGCAAGAAGACGGCCATCTACAAGCAAGGAGAGAGGCCCCAAAGGAAACAACTATGAAGACAACTTAATCTCAGACTTCTAGCTTTCAAAAGTGAGAAAAAAATAAATTTCTGTTGTATAAGCCACACACTGTATGGTACTTTGTTATGGTAGCCCTAATAAACCAATACTACACTGAATATAGCATTTAAAAAAAAATATTCATATATTATAACCAAGAATACAAGAAAAGTCTAAAAACAAAGCAAACTATTAATGCAACCGGCCAAATTAGCAGATTAATAAAATAAAATTATGGGTCACATTGTAGAATGCAGGAAAAATATTTATTTATTTACTTATTTATTACAACTTTCCATGAGGTACAAAGCTGATTGTTCAGCCCTCCTGCCCATGATGTGGGGGACAGATACATACTGGGGGCATACACATTACGTTTGTCCCCTCCCAAATATCCTCCCCTTCCACCCAACCTCCCTCCCCTTCCACCTCTCCCCTCAACTCCAATTTGTAGCCCTAGGAATGTTCCCTCCCTCTGTTGGATCATGACACCACTGTGGTCTTTCTTTCCTGCCTTCCTTTCCCTCATACCTCTCACACATGAGTGAGCACGTGCAGTATTTATCCCTCTAAGCTTTGCTTGTCTCACTCAACATAAGTTTCTCCAAGTTCATCCATGTTGTTGCAAATGGGAGTATTTCATTCTATTTTATGGAAGAGTAGTATTCCATAGTGTGTGTATACCACAGTTTCCTTATCCAATCATCTATCAATGGACATTTAGGTTGGTTCCTTATCTCAGCTGTTGTAAACAGAACTACAATAAACATGAGAGTGCAGGTATCTCTTCGACAAGATGATTTCCACTACTCTGGATATATAGCCAGAAGAGGGATTGCTGGATCATATGGAAGATCTATCTGTAGTTTTTTCAGAAATCTCCAAATTGTTTTCCAAAGTGGTTTTACTAATTTACAGTCACACCAACAGTGCAGTAGTGTCCCCCTTCTCACCACACCCTAGCCAGCATTTGTTATTCACCATCTTTTTGGTAATAGCCAGTCTAACAGGAGTGAGGTAGTATCTCAATGAGGTTTTAATTTGCATTTCCATGATGACTAGTGATGTTGAGCATTTTTTCATGTATCTGTTGGCCCATCGTATGTCTTCTTTTGAAAAATGTCTATTCAGCTCCTTTGCCCATTTTTAAATTGGGTCAATATTTTTTACTATATAAATGATTGAGTTCAATGTGTATTCTGGATATTAGTCCCTTGTTGGATGCATAGTTGGCAAAAATTTTCTCCCACTCTGTAGGTTGTCTTCTAACTCTGTTGATTGTTTATTTTGCTGTGCAGAAACTTTTTACTTTGATATAGTCCCATTTGTTTATTTTTTGTTTTGCTGCTTATTCTTTCAGTTTCATGTTCATAAAGCCTGTGCCCTGACCTAACTGCTGAAGTGTTTCACCTATATTTTCCCTTAGAAATTTACAGTTTGGGGACTTATACTTAGGTCATTAATCCATTTTGAATTGATTTTAGTGTATGGTGAGAGATGCATATCTAGTTTCATTCTTCTGCATATGGATATCCAGTTTCCCCAGCACCACTTGTTGAATTGGCCATCTTTTCCCCAATGTTGATTTTTTTGCCTTTGTATAATATCAGATGGCTGTAAGCCTGAGGTGTGATTTCCGGGATCTCTATTCTACTCCATTGGTCTGAATGTCTATTTCTATACCAGTCCCATGCTGTTTGGGTTAAAACAGCTTTGTAGTATAATTTGAATCAGGCAGAATTATGCCTCCAGCTCTGTTTCTTTTTTTTTGTTGTTTGTTTGTTTGTTTGTTTTTTGCTCACGGATTGCTTTGGCTATTCAGGGTCTTTTGTTTTTCCATATGAAATGTAAGATTGTTTTTTCCATTTCAGAAAAGAATGTCATAGGTACTATTCTGGGGATTGCATTGAATCTGTAGATTGCTTTGGGTAGCATAGACATTTTCACAATATTAATTCTTCCAATCCAAGAACATGGAATATCTTTCCATTTTTTTTGTGTCTTCTTTAATTTCTTTCAGAAGTGGTTTGTAATTCTCATTGTAGAGGTCATTAACCTCGTTGGGTAAATTGATCCCTAGGTATCATATTTTTTTGGTGACAATAGTAAATGGGCTTACTTTCTTTATTTCTCTTTCTGTTAATTCATTATTTGAGTATATAAATGTTACTGATTTATAGGAATTTATTTTGTACCCTGAAACTATACTGAAGTTATTAACCAACTCTAGGAGTTTTTTGATAGAGTCCTTAGGCGTTTCTATATAAACTATCATGTCATCTGCAAATAGGGAAAGTTTGACTTCATCTTCTCCAATCTTGATTCCCTTTATTTCTTTCTCTTGCCTGATTGCTCTAGCTAGTACCTCCAGTACAATGTTGAATAGAAGTGGTAAGAGTAGACATCCTTGTCTTATTCCTGTCCTTAAGGGGAAGGCCTTCAATTTTTTCCACATTCAGAATAATACTGGTGATGGGCTTGTCTTAAATGGCTTTTACTGTGTTAAGATATTTTCCTTCTATACCTAATTTGTTGAGAGTCTTTATCATGAAGGAATGTTGAATTTTGTCAAATGCTTTATCAGCATCTATTGAGATAATCATATGGTCTTTGTCCTTGAGCTTGTTGATGTGATGTATCACATTTACTGACTTTCATATGTTGAACCACCCTTGCATTCCTGGGATGAATCCCACTTGATCATAGTGTATATACATTTTTAAATATGCTGCTGTATTCTAATTGCTATTATTTTGTTGAGGATTTTAGCATCTAGGTTCATCAAGGATATTGGCCTGTAATTTTTTTTTTTTTTTTTGTGTGTGTGTGTGTGTGTGTGTGTGTGTGTGTGTGTGTGTGTGTGTGTGTGTGTGTGTCTTTATCTGGTTTTGGTATCAGAGTTTTGTTAGCCTCATAGAATGAATTTGGGAGAGTAGAGTCTGGTTCAATTGTTTGGAACAGTTTCATGAGAATTGGTATTAACTCCTCTTTAAAAGTTTGATAGAATTCAGCTATAAAGCCATCCGGACCTGGACTTCTTTTTGTTGGAAGATTGCTAATTACCACTTCAATCTCCTTGCTTATTATTGGCCTGTTCAGGTTTTCTATCTCTTCTTGGTTCAGTCTTGGTAATTTATATGTGTCTAGAATCTTATCCATATCTTCCAGATTTTCAAATTTGTTGTCATACAGTTGTTTGTAACAGTCTCTAATGATTCTTTGTATTTCTGTGGTGTCAGTTGTAATGTCTCCCTTTTCATTTCTAATTTTTGTTATATGGGTCTTCTCTCTCCTTTTTTTTTTTTTTTTTTTTTTGTTAATCTAGCTAGTGGTGTGTCTATTTTGTTTATCTTCTTGAAAAACCAACTTTTAGTTTTGTTGATCTTTTCTATTGTTTTTTGGGTCACTATTTCATTTAGTTCTGCTCTGGTCTTAATTATTTCTTTCCATGTACTGCCTTTAGGTTTGGATTGTTGTTGTTTTTCAAGTTCTTTGAGGCATAGCATTAGGTCGTTTATTTGGAGTCTTTCCAATTTTTCGATATAAGCATTTAGTGCAATAAATTTGCCTGTTAGTACTGCTTTTGAAGTATCCCACAAGTTTTGATATGATGTATCTTTATCTTCATTATAGTTTCTAGGAATTTTTGATTTCCTATTTAATTTCTTCTTGGACCCATAAGTCATTCAGAAGCCTATTATTTATTTTCCATGTATTTGTATTGTTTCCAGCAATTTGCTTATTGCATATCTCCAGTTTTAGTCCATTGTGGTCTGAAAAGGTTGTTGGAATGATTTCATTTTTAAAAAATTTGCTGAGACTAGATTTGTGGCCTAACATGTGGTCTATCCTGGAGAATGTACAATGACCTGATGAGAAGAAAGTGTCTTCTTTAGCTGCTGGGTGAAATGTTCTGTATATATCTTCAAATTCCAATTGGTCTAGGGTGTAGATTAAATCCTGTATCTCTTTGTTGACTTGTTGCCTGGAAGTCCCATTCTGTATGGAGAGACGGGTGTTCAGATCACCCACTTTTAATGTATTAGGACCTGTCTCCTCCTTTAGGTCTAAGAGTGTTTGCCTGATACACCTCTGGTATTGGTTGCATACATGTTTATGATTGTTATGTGTTCTAGCTGGATAGTTCCCTTTATCATCATATAATGACCTTCTTTGTCTTTTTAAATATTTTTTATTTTAAAGTCTATTTTGTCTGATATAAGAATAGCTACTCCTGCTCATTTATTGGTTTCCATTTGCATGGTATATCTTTTTCCATCCCTTCCCTTTTAGTCTATGAGTGTCATTACAGGTGAGGTGGGTCTCTTGAAGGCAGCATATACTTGGGTCTAGCATTTTAATCCAGTCAGTTACTCTGTGTCTTTTGAATGGGCAGTTTAGTCCATTCACATTTAGAATAGTTATTGAGAAGTTGTCATTTAGTTGCTATTTAGGTGGTTTAAATATCTTTTATCCTTATTTCCCCTTTATTTATCTTCCTTAATGTGAGTTGGGGATTTAAGGTGGAATGGTTTAGCTTCATTCTCCTTCTTGCTGGCATTTTTGTTTTAACCGTGGGTTTTGCTCTTTCTTGTGTATTCATGATAATGGTAACCATTATTCAAATTCCAGGTCAATAACTCACTTGAGAATTTCTTTCAGGGCTGGTCATGTGGTGGTGAACTCCCACAACTTTTGTTTGTCTGGAAAATATGCTATTTCTCCCTCAGTTCTGAAGGACAGCCTTGGAGGGTAAAGAATTCTTGGCTGACAGTTTTGTTTTGTTTTGTTTTGTTTTGTTTTTGTTTTTTTTCCCTTTTAGTATTTTGAATATATAGTTCCACTTTCTTCTGGCCTGTAGGGTTTCAGTTGAGAAGTCCGCTGTTAGATTGATGGGGGTTCCCCTATAAGTGACATGACACTTTTCTCTTGCTTCTTGTAGAATTCTCTCTTTGTCTTTGAGCTTTCTGAATTTAACTATAATATGTCTTGGGGAGGATCTTTTTGGGTTGAATCTATTTGGGGACCTTTGAGCTTCCTGGATCTGAATGTCTGTATCTCACTCTACACCTGGGAAGTTTTCTGTAACTATTTCTTTGAGTAGGTTTTCAATACCTTTTCCTTTCTCCTGCCCTTAAGGAATATGCACAATTCAGATGTTAGAGCACTTGAGATTGTCTGCTATCTCTCTTAGGTTTTCCTCATTAATTTTAATTCTTTTTTTCCTTTTTTTTTTGTCTGCCTGAGTTATTTCAAAAAGACCATCTTCAAGCTCTGAAATTCTTTCTTCTGCTTGCTCTACCCTGCTGCTCAAGATCTCAGTCATGTTTTTTATTTCATTGAGTGAGTCTTTCATTTGTAGCAGTTCTGCTACACTCTTTTTTATGTTATTGTCTTTGTAGATTTCCTCCTTCATATTCTGGATGTTTTTTTTTTTTTTTTCTTGTTTCATTGTGTTCTCTAATTGAGTATTCCTTTATTTCTTCAAGTTTTCTTAGGGTCATTGCTAAAAATACTTTTTCAAACATTTCAAGGATTCCCTGTTCCATAGAGTCTGACTTTGGGGCATTAATGTATCATTTTGGTGGTGTCATTTCTTTTTGATTTTCAGCATACACTAAAAACAACTCAAAATGGATTAATGACCTAAGTATAAGTCCGCAAACTGTAAAATTGCTAAGGGAAAATATAGGTGAAACACTTCAGCAGTTAGATCAGGGCACAGGCTTTATGAACATGAGCCCAAAAGCATAAGTAGCAAAACAAAAAAAAATAAACGAATCGGACTATATCAAACTAAAAAGTTTTAGCACAGCAAAAGGGACAATCAACAGAGTTAGAAGACACCCTACAGAGTGGGAGAAAATTTTTGCCAACTATGCATCTGACAAGGGACTAATTCCCAGAATATACATAGAACTCAAGCTACTATACAGTAAAAAAAAAAAAATGACCCAATTAAAAAATGGGCAAATGAGCTGAATAGACATTTTTCAGAGGAAGACACACAAATGGCCAGCAGATACATGAAAAAATGCTCAATATCACTAGTCATCATGGAAATGCAAATTAAAACCTTATTGAGATACCACCTCATTCCAGTTAGACTGGCTATGATCAAAAAGATGGTGAATAACAAATGCTGGCTAGGGTGTGGAGAGAATGGAGCACTACTGCACTGTTGGTGGGAGTGCAAGTTAGTACAACCACTTTGGAAAACAATTTGGAGGTTTCTCAAACAGCCACAGAGGGATCTTCCATATGATCCAGCAATCCCTCTTCTGGCTATACATCCAGAGTAGTGGAAATCATCTCGTCGAAGAGATACCTGCACTCTCATGTTTACTGTAGCTCTGTTTACAACAGCCGAGATATGGAACAAACCTAAATGTCCATTGATAGATGATTGAATAAGGAAACTGTGGTATACACACACTATGGAATACTACTCTTCCATAAAATAGAATGAAATACTCCCATTTGCAACAGCATGGATGAACCTGGAGAAACTTACGTTGAGTGAGACAAGCAAAGCATAGAGGCATAAATACCGCATGTGCTCACTCATGTGTGGGAGCTAAGAGAGAAAGGAAGGCAGGAAAGACAGACCACAGTAGTGCCATGATCCAACAGAGGGAGGAAACATTCCTAGGGCTACACATTGGAGTTGAGGGGAGAGGTGGAAGGGGAGAGAGGTTGGGGGATAATTGGAAGGGGACAAAACATACAAAAGCAATTTCTGGTAATGTGTCTGCCCCCAGTATGAATCTGACCCCCACATCGTGGGCAGGAGGGAGGACAATCAGCTTTGTATCTCATCAATATTTGAAATAAAGAAACAAACAAACAAACAAATAAATAAATATGTTTTTTTTTTAAAGAAATTAAGGATGTTCCAGACATGCCTGGAGATAATTATAAATCTTCACTGCTTTTTAACAAAAATCTGCCTAAATTAATTTACAAATTCAAGGAATTTCTAACTAAAACATACAACTTGACATGCAACAACAGAGTCAAGGATAGCCAAGAAAACTTTTTAGGAAACAAGAAGACAGGTCTTACAGATATTTAGAGTTATAAACTTTATAAAATCTATACTAAGTAAGAAAGTACGGTATTTTGGTGTAAGATGGTTAATCAACGTCAGAATAGAAAATCTGTATATAAAGACAAAGCTTAATTTATTATTTGTTTCCTTTTTTTATTTCCTTCATCTATACTACAGAAAGTTTTGCAGATAATTCTACTGAATTTATACAACCCTCCTGTTTTGCTAAAATGGAACATAATGGAAAATTCATTTAAAAATAATAAAGCAAAGTTTCAACAACTGCAATTACGACTGTTATGTGTCAGAAATTAATTATAGGGTTAAAGAGAGAAAAACATACATTAGAGTTATATAATGGTAATATGAACTTGAAAGCTGTTATTGTGTTAGGCTATTTGCAAATTCATGCATGAACATTTGCTCTTAGATGATAATTGAAGAATATAGGAGGAAATCTGGGGTTTTGGAATTTTGTAATTTCTTCAGTATGTAGTTTTTACATGGAAATCAGTTTCTTCAATCTTTGTCACTGGAGTTATAATTGAAAATTTAGAAAATTAAGAGGCCAATTTAGATTGGTTTGCATATGATATTTAAGTATAGAAATCTCTTTACACACAGAATAATGTATAGACATATTACTGCAATTTAAATCTTAAAGAATACTTTATGTATGCTTCCTTAAGAACCGTATAGATATAATATACCTCGGTATATACAACTATTATAAGAAATATTTTCAAGTGTGATGTGTTTATCTCTTTTCTTATTGTAATACTTAAGTGTTTTTGATGTCTCCTTCATGTAAACACTTAACAAGACATTCTCTGGCATTATGCTTTCTGTCAATTTCAAGTTGCCTTCAAATTTGAACATTCACCTTTTGCATTATTTTTTAGTTTTTTTGGCTTTTATAAATATACTCAAAATCTCAGCTCCAGTCTTGCACAGTTTTCATTTCTGCACTTCAATTTAATTAAAGTCAGCAAACATTCATAATTATAGAACTATAATATGAGATCAGAATGTTGTAATGGATCTCTAAAGAGCTAAATAAACACAAATGAGTGAACAGTTTACAAACGCCAGAGAAATCCAAAATTGAAAGGTAATATTGGAGAGTAAATAGGAGCTATCAAGCATACATGGAGGAGAGAGTATTTCAGGCAGAGGAAAAAAGCATTGAGAAGGTTAAAGAGATATTTTGGTAGATAGAATTTTCAGAAAGAAAAAGTGGTCGAATGTGGATAAAGCACATAATTGTTCATAAAAGTCAATGGAAAAAATGAATGTAAAAAATGAGCTTTAAAATAAGGGTGAGGCTTAAATTCATGTGGTTTTTAAAGCAATTGTTTAAGTCTACATTTTATTCTGTACTGGTGACTCCTAACAATGCTTAGTGGAACATGGTGTTCTATGGGTAGAGGGCTCCAAGATGACATAGGATCGACATATGTCTGATGGATTCAATATCATTTCTCTACTTTGACCTATCTTGGAGGTTTACATATAAATAAACAATTAATGTAAATAAACAATCTCTAAGATGTACAATAAAAAAAATAACCTTTTTACTTCTATTTAATGTCACATTTCCTAAATGTTATGAAAGTGAAAGTTTCCCTCACTTGAAACACCTATTGCAATATCAAGAAAAATCTCAGAGAATAAAGTTTGAGAATATGGTTTATAGGATGTGTTTCCTTGTGATGTCATTTACCCTATGGCTCACACATAATTTTCTCTTCTCTCTAATGGACCTTTCCCACATCTCCTCCAAAACCATCCTTATCAAACTTATAAAATAAAGCCAAAAATTCTTCTAGTACTTGTATTATATACTTCTATACTGGAAATAATTTGAGGTATATTATAAAGTACATTTAAAAAATTCCTTCTATAGGGCTAATGGCATTATTTTATATTCATTTGATTGATGAGGAAGATTGTCTTAGGAACATGTCTTTAGATTTCTATCTCCAAAATATAGTAAAGCATTAGGCATATCATAGGAATTAAATGCATGCTTTTGAAGGAATGACATTAATTTATTTACTCACTAACTAGTTTATTTCTCATTTTTTCGGAACCAAGGAGCAAGACAACATGTGCCTTTTGCTGATAATATTTCTTGCCACATAATTTTTTTATTAGTATTTATTAGTTTCAATGTTTAATACCCACAAAGCATACTTAATGTTTACAGTATTTATTCACTGCTTGTAATTTCCTTTTTGAATCTATATTTTCATATTTTATATAACCTGCAACATTTATATTTTAAGGAAATTTAACTTTTTTAGATTTTGACACTATATATATTTGTAATAGATCTGTTATATTTAAGAATGCCAAATAATAGATTTATCCAAGTTTCTAAAACTCTTGTTTGAAAATATACTATGAAATGATTCTATTTTAGAAATCATGAATACCATTAGATGGAATCACAAAACCTTTCTGGGATCTATAAGAAATAAACTAAAGCAATTTGTTCCTTCTACTGTTCGATGTGCTAGTAGACAATTGCAGATCAAAACTGTATAAAGTCTATTATGCTTCACAAATTCGGAAATATTATGTTACTATAATTAGCAAATATCCTGAGAAACACAGTAATCTTTTTTTAGCACCACTTAACTGTGGTGTCTATGTAACAAGGTAAAGTAAACAAAGTCAACATAAAAATATACAACTGTAGAAGTGGAAAGGCCTAAATATGCATCTAGTTCAAATTCTTTTGCTTTTAGAGAGGAGGGCACTGAAACCCAGAGAAATAAATTGACCTTTGCAAGAATATTCAAAAATACCATTTCCTGAATTTTGTTCAGACATTTCAAGGAATGTCCTACTAAGGCTATAACAAAAGTCATAAATGAAGCTGTTACACTTGGTTACTTGGAGGACTAAATGTCATTTCTTCAGAGAGGCCCTCTTGAAATCTTTTTCTGTTCTGTGATGCAATTCACCTCCAAATATTAGCCTCTAGTGATTGAATATTTGGTGTCTTTTCTTCATGGACCCTGTATGAATTTGCAATTATTTTATTTAAATTGTGCTTGCTTTTTGTCAGGGAGCTGGCAATCTTTCCCATGAAACAGACGGCCCTGCCCACACAAGAAACTTAGCTATCTTGTTCTCCACTTTGCCTCTATCACCAGTGCTTGGAACAAACATGACGGGTACTCAATAAACATTAATTAAATGAATAAATGAATTAATGAGAGTATCTATACACAGTGCTAATTTAATTTTTATTGATACTTATAATTAAAATACAATGGATACAGGAATGCATCTTTTTCTTAAAACCATTGACAGCATTTGTTTTTTCTTAAGTAATCCTATAATACTATACTCTGCTCGGTCATTTAGAGTTCCTTGTTTATGGGACCACCTAGCTCAGCATTTCTCAGAGTGACTCAAGAGATACCTGATGCTTTACTCTGTATCTAAATATCTATATCTTACAGTAGATATTCAGATTGCTTGGTCCCACTCAGGCTTATTGGTTTAGTTTACCAGATTTGGATTATATGGACTCGGAATTCTAAATTTTGAAAAACTCTTATTTATTTCAATGTCTAAAAACCCTTTTTCTTATATTCTATAAGATCAAAGAGCATTTTAAATAATTAATCTAAGCTGCAGAGAGCAAATGACAAGAGCTATTGTTATAATAGACCTTAATAATATTCGTCAAAGAATGGTTCAGTGGTTGAAAGTGTCCCTATGTTCATGTTTGAAATTGAATGAATGAAGTTTTATTTGAAAGACACTAATTCTATGCATATTATTGAAAACTGCTGTGAAGGAACTGTGATATTCCATTATTTTGTACCTACATATTTCCATCAGACATTAGAATCACTGTTCTTCAGTATGTTCTCAATATATTTGTTTTTATTAATTTCAGAGACTATTATAAAAAAGCTCATCTTTAATACAAATTTTAACACTAAATTTTGGCTTTGAGGATTTAAAACACAACCAGGTATGGCATAGTACTCAAAGCAGAGTCATCTAGTACAAAGATGATTTAATTACTTTATTCTACTCCTTCACAAGAAAAAAGATTATATTAAAAAAACATAGACAAGTGGTATTTATTTTGACACAAGGCCTCTTAACAAGAAGAAATCAGAATGCTGTGCATTTTAGTGCAAAGACCAGTCTTTGGGGGAGGGTAGGTTTTAGTCCTCTTAGAAACCAACAAACAATCTGACTTCAAGCAAGTTATCAAATATTTCCTATCCACTTTTTACATTTTTTTTTACATTTTTATATATGTATAAAAGAGATTAATACCACTTAACATTGTAGTAAGGTTTCAAGGAAATAATGGAAGCCATATCTGACCACTTCTGGTTTTAACATTAATTCATTTCTCTGTTTTGTTTTTTTTTCTTGATGTTTTATAAAGATAATCTCATAAAATATCTTCTATGCTTCCCTGAATATTGAGGTAAGCATTCTGCTAGGCAATTTACCTTAGGTGTTCTATGTTAAGAATTTCTGCTCTAACCACGATTAATATTTTAGTATAATTATAATTCGTTGCAATTTTAATATTTCCAGCTATAGAGTCTATCTTTCCAAATCTCTTTACTTCACAGCAAAGTGACAAAGTATACAAGCTATTTGGTTACATTTATAGTGAAATGCTGGATTGAGAAACAATGTATTGCCCTCCTTCTCAATGATGGGTTCAATCAATTCACTTTTTTTCTGTCTTCTCTGGCTTATTGTATGTCTACATGTAAGACATTATCTTGTTTTACTGTTAACATCCATATATGTTAGGTACATCACTTGCTTCTCTATTAACCTGACAAAGGATCTCAATAATAAATTCCGCTTTAACAATCAAAAATGATGTTAATTTCTGCCAAGTTGTTATCTTTCAAACTCCTTGGATAGTTTTAGTTGTTAATGTTTTGATGATTACTTATTTATGGTTATTTAGCTTTCCCAATTTGATAACCCAAAGTGTCTAGGTTCAGCTTTTCACCATGTTAGAATATTTCTTATAACTTGTTTGACTAGGTAGAAAATGATCACTTTTATTAATGCCAGGGACTAGTCAACAAAAAATATCTAAGGCTTGCTTTTCTCTAGTCTATAATTTAAGTTAATTTATTTTGTGTATATAATAATATTCATCTATATCACCTAAATGCTAAAATTCCCCATAAATATATAAAAAGCAGAAAGATAAGAATTTTAAATAATACTTCACCACTCAATTTTTTAAATATAAAATTTAATTTGTCTGCAAATTTTATCTTTTATCTTGCTAAATTTGAAACCCTTTTTGGATCTAATGGTTTTCTCCTTGGTATGATTTAAGATTCACTTAAAGTTATTTTTGATTAGAAAAATTTTACCTGAAAACAAAAACATATTTAGACAGATTGCAAAGTCATGAGTTAATATAATGACATGTATCCTAAGGCATAGCCTTAAGAACACAGCAATAAACTGAAAAAATGTTGTTATAAAAGATTTTCCTTTATATAAAAATATCTTGTTATGTTTTCACATTTACCCATCTCTGAAAACCTTGAGCTCAGCTCTGTCTATTCTATCCATATTCTCTGAACTTTCTTTTTAAGAGATAATATTTTGGTAATAATGCTAATATGTACTAAATGTTTCAATGCCTAAAATATTGTTTTTCATAATTTTATGACATAATTGAAAACATTTTCAAATAAAATCTTGCAATTAGCTTGTAATATTAATAACCTTTATAGTTACTACTCATAATTTAGGGGAAATGAAAGTTTGGGCTCCAAGTGGCCGAGTATGAAAATTTTCATAGTGTAGATAACATGGTTTTAACCCAGAGGGTTTTGAGTCAATCATAGAAAAATAGTTTAAAAACCTGAAGGTCATGTTGTGTAATGTCAGTTTTCTGACCTAAATTATCACTTGGTGTATCACACATGTAACAAATGTATAGTTCCTCATTTATTCAAAATATGTTAGGATGCAAGAGATAACATACCAATGAGATAAACACATAAAAACAATGGTTTTATGAAAAACAATAAAAATATAATAAACATTTACTTAAGACATGAATTTTTTCTTTGCAAAATAACTTCCAATAATTATGCCTAGTTAATATTTTTTCATGAGTTAAAATTTACCAGATACCATTAAAGTATATCAGTTTAAAAGAGAAAATTGTCAGAACCAAAAGGATTTCTTAAGTTGGAAAGTTTGAAAGATATAGTTTAAAAAAAAATGCTTGAAGAGGTACCATTCTCTGTTTTCATGACTTTGATTTATTGCTGTGTAGACAGAGTTAAACTCAAGATAATACTGAAAGGTATGCTAGCTGTTAACTTCACAGTGATTAATGGCAAGACAAGATAGCAGACATCTATGAGCTGAGAAAGTATTAACTTGGGAGAAGAGATGAAAAAGCCAGAGGGAAATAATAAGTCACCCTAACAAAAGGCGATGAAAAAGCAAGACGTTGCTCTTGATTGTATTTTGATATATTCCTGAATTCATGCTAAAATGTCAAAAGACATTTTAAAGTAGTGTTTGTGTGGTCTAAATCTAAACTTACCTATGAAATAATAGGAGGAACTAATATATCATTACAGCCAAAATTACGAAGCAATATGTGGAAGATGGCAAGCAAGTTTTCTATATTTTTGAATATAGAAAATAGTAAGAAATTTGAATTCTTAAAAAATAGTTGTTTTTTTTTTAAATAAAACTTTATGAGAAAAACAGTGGGCATAGAATAAAGCCATGTTAGTACCTCTCATATACATAGATTGGGGCAGACCCTGAGACCACATAATTGTAGGGCCACTGGCAAAGCTGCAGGCATGAGACTCTAACTGGTGAGAGCTATTGAGTGGACTCCACCCAGTAAAGCCGTTAAGAGCTGCCTGAGGCCTTGGTGGCCCAGCCCCTGACCCAGTGTACCCAAGATTTGGGACATGAAGTCAGAGTAGATAATTCATCAGCTTTAAGGCTTAAAGTTGTTTCCTCCATAGGGTTTTGGACTTACATAGGACCAGTTATCCCTTTCTTCTTGCCTATTTCTCTCTTTTGGTATGGTAACATCTATCCTATGCTGTCCCACCATTGTGTTTTAGAAGCATGTAACTTGTTAATTTCATAGGAAAATAGCTGAAAAGATGTTTGCCTCAGGGTGAATTGTGCCTTTAATCTCATCCATCTCTGATTCAGATGAGACTTTAGACTTTGTACTCTTGAGTTGGTTCTGGAATAAGTTAAAACTTTTGGGACTATTGGGATGGAATGAATGTATTTTGTACTGTGAGAAGTACGTAGATTTTAAGGGTGAGGAGCAGAATGCTATGGTTTGAATGTGTCTCCTAAAGGTCGTGCATTGGAAACAATCCCCAATCAATGCAGCAGTGTTGAAAGGTAGGGCGTAATAAAAGGCAATTAGATCATAAAGTTCCTGCCATCATGTATGGGTTAATGTTCTTATTGTGGAAGTGGATTAGTTATCACAAGAACGGCTTTGTTATAAAAGCAAATTTGGTTCTCTCTTGCTCTCTTGCTCTCACTCTCTCCTGCCCTTCCACCTTCTGCCATGTGATAACACAGCAAGAAGGCCCTCGCCAGATGCTGGCCCCTTGAAATTGGACTTCCCAGGTCTAGAACTGTGAGAAATAAATTCATTTTCTTTGTAAATTACCCAGTCTGTGGTATTCTGCTATAGCAATGCAAAACAAACTACGACAAATATATATTTAATAAATAAACTTGAAAATCTATTTTTTCATTATGCAACATCAGTTATTTCTTTCAAATAATAATAAATTATTTAAAAACCTTTTTCCAGAACTGTGAAATAAATATTTCAGTCCTGACTAACAGCCTCAATTAATCTAAATGATTTAGAAAAAAATTAAAAGCACCATTACCTTAAAATATTTAAATCTTTTTTGGTTCTACATGTTTTGTCAAACAAAGTAAATTTTGAAACACTGCCCTTAAATTTTTCACATAATTTTATCTGGAACATAAAGAATTACCTATATTTTTTAAAATATGAAGTTCAGTGTATCATGTTATAAGTATTTTATATATATTTTAATTATTTTAATTGATACATTGTAATTATACATTTGGGGAGTACAATTTTATGTTTTGATACATAAGTATATTGTAAAATGATTGGTTCAGGGTAGTTAATGTATCCCTCACCTCATGCATTTATCTTTTCTTTGTGGCAAGAACATTCAAAATCCTCTCTTCTAGTTATTTTGTAATACAATCCCGTACTGTTAATCATAGCCACCCTACAATGTAATACTGTGTGTATTTCTTTCAAAGCAGAAGCAGTTTTCTAAATCTAACATTATAATGTCTTTCACTAAATTCCACCCTTTTTTTGCAAATATTTACTCATTCATTTATTTGCCGTTTATATATATATATATTTTTTTTCATTTCACACTCATTGGGCACATAATGAACATATATATTTCAATGTGCTGAAGTCTCCATATGCAAAGGTGAATAAGAATCAATTCACTGTCTGAAAGTGATGGCATGCAAACATGTTAAATGAGACAAACAGGTGCATACATAGCATTAGGGGAATACTTTGTGTTTTGTGGATGCAGAGAGAGAAATAAATCATGAAACATGAGAGAGTTAGGAGTTAGGTTGCTTTTTCTGCTGCAAAAGCAACCTGTGGACTGAAAGTAGAAAAAATGAGTTAGTTGTCTAACTTTGTGATGCATGGGAGTGGAAGAAGAGAAAAGTATTTCAAGAAAAGACAACAATGCACAAGGACCCATGTTAAAGAAAGCAGAATGCTTAGTTTACTCGAGCTGTATGGTATGCAAATTAGAATGAAATAAATCTAAGTTTTTAGAAATATGGTCAAATCAGATTGTGATTAAGTGCCATTTAGCAGAGGCACTCCTGGCAACTTGGACAATTCTTTGTTGGTCAGGACAATTTTGGGGGGATGTTCAGCATCACTGGTCACCATCCACTAAATTCCAAGTAGTACTCCCTAGTCCTTGCAACAAGCACAAAACAATTCCTCTCACCTACCCTCCTACCACTTTTTTCAAATGCTTCCTATGGGAATTATAATCCCACACACAAACAAATCCCAAGGCATTGAGAGCCACATTGGAGTGCTGAGGAATTTGGACAACATCCAGTAAAAATGATAAAGAAAATGTTAGATGATTAACATGACCATATATGACATCACATTATATGCATGTGCTATGTTTTATAATGTTCAAAGCATGATTACTTTAAGTGATAAATTCTCCAAACTATGAGAGGAAAACAGAAACTATCCTTGCTTTTGTCAGAGATCAGTTGACTATAAGTATGTGGGCTGATTTCAGGGTTCTCTATTTTGTTTCATTGACCCAAGTATCTGTTTTTATCACAGAACCAGGCTGTTTTGGTTACTATAGCTTTGTGGTATAATTTGAAGGCAAGTAATGTGTGCTTCCAGTTTATTTATTTATTTATCTATCTATCTATCTATCTATCTATCTATCTATCTATCTATCTATTTATTTATTGCTTAGTTTTGCTTTGCCTATTTGAGGTCTTTTGCCATTCCATATGAATGTTAGGACTTTTTTTTTTTTTTTTTTTTTCTATTTCTGTGAAGAATGTCATTGGTATTTTGATAGGGATTGCAATGAATCTGTAGATTGCTTTGGGTAGTACTGACATTTTCACAATGTTAATTCTTCCAGTCCAAGATCATGGAATGCCTTTCCATCTTTTTGTATTCTTTCTAATTTCTTTCAGCAGTGATTTGTATGTAGTTCTCACTGTTGAGATCTTTCACCCCTTTGGTTAAGTTTATTTCTAGGTACTTTATTTTTTTGGTGACTTGTTGGGCATCTCCAGCAGCTACACGGGACCCCAACATGATTTTCCTTTCCCTAGAGGGTTGGGGCCAAAGGGATAGCCCTTTTCTCCCCCCAGGATGTGGAGCAAAAAGAGATTCCAAGAGATGGGTCAGCACGCTGCTTCTCTCCCATATAGGGAACAAACACATACGCACACAGTGGGGGTTCTGTCTGGAAGTTCCATTTATTTTAACACAAAAGATCATATTTATATGCTTAGCAGGTGGGGATTTCCAAGCTTAGGCCAATCCTTGAAAAGGTCAAATGTGCACGTGCCTTGCCTCTCTATGCTTAGCCCTCCCCCCTAACTTCCCTTGGGTGCCACCTTCTATCCATTTAGGTCATCTGTTGTTTTTGAAAAAGGGTGTGGTCCCATAGTGACTAATGTAAATGGGCTTGTTTTCTTGATTACATTTTCTGCCCGTTCATTATTGGAGAATAAAAATGCTACTGATTTTTGTGTGTTGATTTTGTGTCCCACAACTTTACAAAAATTGTTTATCAATTCTTAAGAGTATTTTTGTATATTCTTTATGGTTTTCTATATATAAGATCATATCATTTGCAAACAAGGACATTTTGATTTCATCTTTCCCAATCTGGATGTCCTTTATTTCTTTCTGTTGCCAGATTTCTCTGATGACTACTTCCAATACTATGTTAAATAGGATCAGTGATAGTGGACATCCTTGTCTTTTTCCCATTCTTAAGGGAAAAGCTGAAACTTTTCCCATTCATGATGATATTGGTGTTGGGTTTGTCATATATGACTTTTATTGTGTTGAGATAATTTCCTTGTCCACCTAATTTGCTGAGAGTCTTTATCATGATGGGATGTTGAATTTTGTCAAGTGCTTTTGATACATCTATTCAGATAATCATAATCATAAATGGTTTTTGTCCTTGGTTTTGTTAATATGGTGCATCACATGTATTGACTTGTGTATGTTGAACCATTCTTGCATCCCTGGGATGAATCCCAGTTAATCACAGTGCACATTTTTTTTTATTAGTTGCTGTATTCTGTTTGCTAATATTTTATTGAGGATTTTTGCATCAAAGTTCATCAGAGACATTGGCTTGTAGTTTTCTTTTTTCCTTTTTTTGTATTTTTGTCTGTTTTTGGTATCAGGGTAATGCTAGCCTCATAGAATGAGTTTGGGAGAATGGGCTGTGTTTCAATATTTTGGAAAAGGCCGAAGAATATTGGTATTAATTCCTCTTTAAAGTTTGGTAGAATTCAGCAGTTACATCATCCAGTCCTGGGCTTTTCTTTGTTGGGAGGCTGCTTATTACTGTGTCAATCTCATTGCTTGTTATTGGTCCATTCAGGTTTCCTATTTCTGCTTGGTTCAGTCTCGGTAGTTTGTATGTATCCAGACATTTATCCATTTCCCCTAGGTTTTTAAGTTTGCTGCAGTTTAGTTGTTTATAATAGTCTCTAATGATTCCTTGTATTTCCATGGTATTGGTTTTACTGTTTCTTTTTTTATTTCTGATTTTTGTTATTTGGGTCTTCTCTCCTTTAGTAGATCTAGCTAATGGTTTGTCTATTTTGTTTATCTTCTCAAAACAAACAAACAAACAAACAAACAACTCTTTGTTTCATTGGTCTTTCATTTCATTTTTTTGCATGTCTACTTCATCTAGTCATGCTGTGATCTTAATTATTTCTTTCTTTCTACTAACTTTGGGATTGGATTGTTCTTGCTTTTCCAGTTATTTGAGGTGTAGCTTTGGGTTTTTCATTTGAAATCTTGCTTACCTCTTTCCCTGGGCTCTGCTGGTGACTCTCCTTTGTCAATGCAGTTTAGTAGTCTGTGGGCCACCTGCATGATGGTGACTGCTGCTGTGGCATTGAGCTGCCCTTATGGCAGAAGTGGCTGCGGCAGTGGTTGTGATTTACCACTCATACGGCAAGGTATCTGCACCAGTGGAGGGGCTGTCTGTGGCTGTTGAGGGAGGTCCTTGAATGCACTTCCTCCCTTTTCCTTGCCTAGAGGAGTTCTGTCCAAGACTGTTGAGGTCCGTAGGCACACATTTCCTGCCTTCTGTTGGTCTTGACATAATTATTTCTAAGTTCTTAACAATTTGGCTATTGCAAATGCAATGTTTTTAGTAACTACACTATGAAAACAAATAACAGTTTAAGCTCTGATAAAAAATAATGGCCCAAGCAAATAAACACAGTCTATGTTTCAGCCAAATTATTTCATTCAGTAAGGCTACATCCATGATATATGATTCTTTTGAACATTATTACGTAATCTAGATCAATGTTCACTGTGTTCATAACTTTCACATTGTGTTATGGAAAGTTGTGCATAGTTTTTAAGATGTGGTATCAGTAATGAAGCTACAACTGTGTTATGTAAGTAAGAAGATATGCACTCCTTTTTTCTTCAATGTCCTGACATAAATCATTTTTTCCCCCTCCTATCTAGAGAAAAGTAGGTTTGACTCAGTGCTGTTCTCTTTATTCTGGCATTTTTCTTTATCATTAGCATTTGACTGGAAATCATACGGTATACTATCTGGAAGCAATAGAGCATGATATGCTAGTTAGAAATAACAGTTCTGATTAAATGTTAGGTTTATGAATTTAATTATCACCTTAGGAAACTAACACCCATATCCATATGCACCAGTTAATTTGTTCCCAGTTTATTCATTTTCTGTCATAAGCTATGGCCTGAGTACAAAATAACCTAGTCCAAAAGATTCTTGGAGCCATCTGCTATACTTTGCCTTATGAGGCTTCTGTTGTTTTCCTTTGTAAAAGCACAGTTTCATTGATGTTCTCAATGATGTACTGTTTTCTAGCTGTTTATTTTGTCTTTCTTCCTATACAGAATTTGAGAATTGTCTGCAGTTGCCTACAGCTTAGACAACCAATTACACAACTTTCACTTTATTAGCTGCATATGGAATACATGAAGAACTTTTTAATTAAAATCTTTGAGCTGTCAACTCATAGAAGAAAATAATTTCTTAAGATTTTTTTCTAATTTTTTATAACCATAAAAATGCATTAGGTTATTAACAACTTTCTCAAACTTTATACATTTGTATTGGAATATGTACAATTTAAAACAAGAACAAGACTGAGAGTAAGGTTAGTATACATTGTTGCCTATACTAACAAACTATTGGAAATAGAAAGCAACAAGTAGCTGATTTGAATTTTACTCTGGTCCCATTCAACTGTGAGGTAAAATAAAAAGATATAAAACCAAATACAATCAAGTAACATCTTGTTTTAAAGCAAAGGCAAGAAAAAATGGCATTTCAAAGAATATGTTTTCTTTTCTTTTCTTTCTTTACTTTCCTGACAATACTGTACTTTATTTCCTTCTTTTATACTCTCTTCTACCTCTGTTCCTCCATTCTTTCTTTCTCTCTGCTTTGAAGTAATGTCTTCCTTTACTTAGGCTTCTCAACTTTTTATCTTCATGTTTTTCTTACAACCTCTCTGGGACTTCTTCCTCATTTTAGATGCTAATTAGCACTTGCTAATTGAAAATTTAAAAGCTGAGTATTATAAGCAATTTAGCACATCACAAAATTCTGTGATCATAGGCAGATTTCAAAATAGTTTAGTGTGTAAAATAGAAGATGCTAAGGACTCTGCTGTCTTTTAAAGAAAGTGTGAAAAACAGGATATGGGTCTGAATTTTACACTTATTTTATTTTCACAGTGCATGTCTAATTCCACCATTCTTACACAGTTTGAAAACAAACCAGAATTATTTTGTGTTCTGGATTGTGTGATTGCTGGCATAAGAATCCTGGTCTATTAGGTACTTCAAAGGCACTACAGATATCACAGATTTTATAATATTCTTTCCAGACTCTTTGATCGCCATGCTCGATACTTTCTTACAGAAGATCAACTATGAATACATGTAACATAACCCTAGGTCTCGGGGAAAAGGAGATCATTCTTTGGCAGTCCAATTTCATGATCTTTTTTTTTTTTTTTCTAATTAAATTACATTTATGAAATGCATAAGTCTATAGATTAGATTCTCTGGGAGTCAGATGTTGAGACAGGGTTTAGTGTGTGAAAGAAAGGGGAATGGAAGTAGCCTGGACAGAGGTAGAAGAAGATCTCCACACAGTGACCAGAGACTTTGCTGACTCAGGGATGTTTGGAGCTAAAATGCCCAGAGTTGTCCTGCCTGAAATGGCTGGGTCTTTGTAAACCTCCCTAAGACAGTCACTGATGAGCACTGACCCGGGAAGGGGTTTGATCTTGAGAAAGACAGCTCTTCATCCGAGGCAACCCCTAAAGGGGCTGAAATTTTCCTGCCATCAGCATTCCCAGCAGCTAGGGTACAAAGCTGTTTTAGGGATGTGGGCAATGCATCTCCACATCCAACACCTAAAAAAAAATTCACATCTCTAGACTTTTGCTTGTTAGTTCTATTATAAAACGTGATGCCTTCTTAGCTCATCATTAGTATGGAAATTCTTGACATACTCAAAACACACTTCTTTGGTACTTTTCATTTTATTCATAATATACTTTATTTTCACTTTAACTTTTATCCATGAGTGAGAGACACTGTTGTATATGTCTGATTTGGGTTGGCATATTTCTTTAAATTTTTATTATGTTTTTTTTCCATTAGAAGTACTTATAATTATACATTACTGATATTACTGTTGCTGTTGTTCATTCTTCACTTTTCTTTACTATTGTCTACATTAATTTTTAAAAAGGAAATTTCTGGATAAGTGGTGTAGTCAGCTCTAAGTTTGAGGAATAATACAGCCTTTAATTGTGGTACAAAGTAGAGAAAGATAATAAAGACTCATGTTTACAGTAGCACAGCTTAAACATTTGAGGATAAATGAGAGAATACCTTTACTTTGTTTAAATACACCACACACACACACACACACATTTTGACCATGCTTTAATTACATTTAATTCAAGGAATTTATGCACTTACTCCCTCAATCAAAATGTATAAATGACACCCCAGTAATAACTGGGATGTCTTTTCAGTACTTAATAATTTCTCTTCCACTGTAGATGCTCAATAAATAAGTATTTGAATAAGTAATCACAAATCTTCAGAGTATAGGAATATACGGTTTTGTCATATTTTAAACTCAAAAATTCTGGTTTTGTCATGAGCTTAAAGAGGTTGGATATAATAAACAATAAAGTTATCAAACATATAGTCACTTGAGTGTTGAATCCACTGTGAATTTTTCAATTACTGCCACCAAGGTGAGAAGCTTCTCATATTATAATTTGCACTTCTGCTTAAATATTGGTACTGATCTCTACCTTTCTTTTTTTAAATGTATATTTTAATATTTTTACCTTTATAAAGATTAATGATTCCAAATTAGTGTCTTATATTATTTCAAAATTTACTCAAAGTTATATAAGGAATGAACAACTGTTCTTTTTAACAATACATTTTAAATAAATAATTTTCTACATTTTTCCTGTTAAATAGTTAAAAAATATTTTTTCTTCATTTAAAAATTATTCCCAGAAAATTAGGGAAGCTTTACTAGTCTGGATTTGTAATATGCCTATATGCAATCCTTTGCAAAATTTAATAATAATAATTTAATTAAATACACTAATATATGTCATACACTTACAATAACGCCTTGTATTCAGTAAGTGTAAAGTGAAGGTTAACGCTTATTAATAGCAACTAAGTAAACAGATAACTAGAGTATTATAAACCTTTCCAATAACAAGACTGCCATTTTCCAAACTTAAGAAGTTTAAGAATTTTTTTTTTATCATTTTGATAGAAACAATTTATTTTGATTGTAATAAAGCATGGAAAACATTTTTAAAAAGAGAAATAAGAATATAAAAAGATGACATTTTACTGAGTTAAACTCTTTCTAAATTAAATGAGATGTTCTAATATCAAGCCAAATTTATCTGCTTGGAATAATTAAGTTTCTTACTGTTTATCAAATATATTTACAGAAGCCACTAAGGTAAGATTAATTAAATTACAGCTTGTCATGTATTACCTCATTCAAGACAACATGCAATTAGTTGACTTCACTGGACATTTTCATTCTATATTTCTAATTAAAAAAAAAAAGTGCAATTGAACCGACATCTGTCTTTAGTCAAAATGTCATTTAGAAGATTTGTAGACTCCTACTGGAGTCAGTGGACATTGTCCCTAAGACAAAGAAGCATTGCACTGAGGAGGCTTCTGTCTGATTTTTCAGCCTTAGGAAATTATGTTAGCAAGTATCATTCCAGTCTAAGATACTGATCTTCTTATACATGGCCATGTAATAAAGAATTTTACTTTTATTTATCCTGTACATCACCCCATATCAGCAATCAGAGAAGACCTAAATCTATTGGGTCGAAATATGAGCAACTATCTATTGAAACAACAACAAGCCGCAACGATCGATCTGATGATGGGCTATCCAAAAGGTGACTTTCTTTTAAAGGGCATTAAATCACAAATAAGGTTCATGAGGTACTCAAAAAACAAATTTACCTTCAATGAAAAGGGAAGTCTTTATAGGTACACAGCCTAGGATCAACCACTTGTTTATTCATATTTTTTCCAATCATATGGTATAATCACATCCTGCAGTAATATAAACCCAAAATGTCAAGAACAAATTTTCAAATAAATATTTGTATAGTGGGTGGGAAGGTTCAATATTAAAAATCCACATACACACAAAGTGTGCATTTAAGTATTCAAGCAAATTGTATCTACTAATTCCACTACTTATAGAGAAATAGGCTAGAATGTTTAGGTAGCGCTTTTAAAAATTTTATTCTAAAATCTACATGGACCATCAATATTTTTATTTTATGGATAAAGAAACTTAAGAAGAGTTAGTTTTGAAACAAATATTTCTCACTTCAAAACTGTCAAAGACATTTGTACTGCTTATCATTAATTCTGGTTCTTCCCCTGAACACATGAGGGTCAACAGGTAACGTCTCTACCCCCTTAAGATTAAGCATGGCCTCATGATTGGCTTTAGCCAAATAAATTTATGCAAATGAAACATATGTCACTTAAAGATGGAAGGAATTAATTGCTGGTATCAGCTTCTCCAAGGCTGTCTTTCAATGCAACAATTGTCTTGGTTGATGTGGAAGTGCAAGACTGAACTAAGGTTTGCTTGACAATTGCCTTGGAATGTCAGGTGAACCTGCAGTTGTCTCTGTATAAGAAAGAAATAAATCTTTCTTATTCTAAATCACTGCTATTAAACAACTGTGTTATCTTGGAATAACTTACCATATTCTGATGAATAAAAACAAATTCAGGCTTACCATAGTATGCTATGTTGTCAGTGAACCAAGCTGAAAGTTGTTCTAGATAATTACCACTTTCACTTACAAATCAAGCTTACACATGCTTATGTATTTCTAGATCTAAGTAAACTTTCACAAGTTTGCAGAAAAATTCTCAAATAACAGTCAACTCATCTGTGTAGATGGATCACAGTATCTCATGCTCAGCAAATACAAAATTATCTCAGCATTTCTCTCTGTCCTCAAACCTATATTATTCACTTAAATGTCTCAGCGGGGAACCAGGAAACAATCCTGCTTCTTAACTCTCCTACACCCCTCATCTCACATAAACAACTACATAGCAAATCTTGATTGATAACATGTATCTATTATTGTCTCTTTCCCATTGGCTACACTTAATGCAGACTTGCATTTTGGGGGTATAATATTTAAGTTTTTTTCAAGCTATTAAACTCTGAATTATCCTCTGTTCTCATCATTCAAGGTATCTTTACAAAATTCAAATCTGATCATGCATAAAGTGCTTTAATAAATGGTTGTTACAGCACCTGTGAACCTCTTTTACCATTGCACTTCACATCTCCAATTGTATACATTTCTCTCTTCTTTCTGCACCAACTTCTGACTTGTTTGAAAGCAAAAAACGTGGATTCATCTTGTAGTCTCAGTTATTAATTTACCCCTGTCTTCTACTCGGTCCCCAGTCTAATCTCAGGGGACATTCCATGTGAATCCTAGCTGTTAAATGAGGGGAAAGAGGTAAGAATCCCTAAAAATCAGCATAATTTATGCTGACTTAAATAAGGTACTCTCAGAAATAGCTCCAGAACTTTGTGACTAATTTTCCAATTCCTATTTATCACTTCAAAACTGAAGTAAAGTCATATAATTTGGTTACTTAAACTGCTCAGAAATAAGGTTTTCATTAAGTTCAGGTTTTACATAATCTAGTCTAGAGCATGCAATATTGAAAATTTGGGATTTAAAATATACCTAACACAAGCAATATGTTTATATTTGTCCACAAAACATACATGCATTTATCTTGTAAGATTCTTGAATATATTTGTAGTTTGGTTCGACAATGAAAATTATTTTTTGATTGGCCATTAGAAATTTTGCCAGGCATTGAGGAGAAATTGCATACTTTCAAATTGAATTGAACACTATTTCCAGTGTTATTTTAAATCTAAATAGTAACTAAATGGTTTATATATATATACATACATACAACGGTACATGAAAAAGTTCATGGAAAGATTTGTATTATCTTTTAATTCCATTTCATTTTTCCTCATATACATATGTATGTATATACACACACAGACACACACACCACATATACACACACATGTGTGTATATAAATATAAACATACATAAATTCAAATTGCAATAATAGATTTGTTAAGTTATAATTATAGTGAGAAAAATGTACTTCCAAAATGATCTTACTGAAAAAAAATTAATAGAAAAATGTATAGAATTTTAATGATCGATTTTTAAGATTTTTTCTCAAAAATCACTTTCATATTTTCTTTAATATAATAAAATCAAAGAGATACAATTCTGCTATGACAGAATTACATACACAGTTGTCAAGAGCTGATAAGATGACTCATGCTAAGTGAACTTTGCCAAAATTAATTGAGCAATATGCACTTACTGGTTTGAAAGGCCAGCTGTCACAGTATATGAAAGAGTGAGAGGTGATGTGCTGACTGTATATGTCACAGAGACTGTGGATATTCAATTAATTTTTCACTTATTAGAAAAGATGAAACAGTTGATGTTCCTAGTGATGTCTTAAATGCCAGTGATATTAATTCAGAATAATTGCTGTCAATATCTGTACATTATTTTGCATAGGTAAGCAGGGTGAATTTAGGGCCTTAATAATTTATGTGTGAAATAAAGTGACCAAAGAACCAGCTACAGCAGCTTTCAAAACCAGTATTCAGGATATATGAATGATTAAGATAAGGATGTATATACAACAAAAATGATAAGATATTTTAAGTCTGACAATTTCATAAGCAGAAGAATGAAATGAAATATTTTTGCATGGCTTTTTTTGACCCTCAGTCTACTCTTCCATAGAGTTCAACACATCTGTTACAAATATTCAAAATAAACTAAAAGACTATAAATATCTTTACATTTGTGAAATACCAATAGTGTAAAAAATTAGATGTTCATAAGGAGAGTGGTCACTGCATTTTGGTTAATTTTTCCTTCAATAGAGATGGTCCAGATTTCAAGCATTACTACTATATCTTCTCCTTTTTAAATTCATTTCCTGGTGGGTGGTTATGTATGTATGTATGTATGTGTGTGTGTATGTGTGTGTGTGTGTGTATATATATATATATATATATATATATGGGAATTTTTTAACCTAGACGTAATCACATCTTTCTAAATTTACATATACATGCAAGGGCACTTCAAAAGTTTATGGGAAGATTCATATTATCTTTCATTTCTGTTTTTCCATGAACTTTTTGAATTACCCTCATAACCCCTAGGAGAAAAGGAGAAATGTGAAAGAATGAAAGAGAAAAAAACCATCTAGGGAGACATACAAATTAATAAATCCACAAAGTAAAGATATAGACAATATCTCTATTATGTACAAAATACAAATTTACACATGCCATGTTACAAATATTAAAATTTTTAAAAAAGCAGAAATAAAACATGACTTCTGTCAAACACACAAAAAGACATTAAAGTTCCCTTAGTCATCCACTTTGATTAATGTCTTTTCTCTTTGGGGGGCATATGGCACAGAAAGCTAGAAAATCTCCCCACAGTTGTGATACTGTTTAGCTCGTCTCATCACAACTGGAAATTTGCACATTATCACCAGGTCAGTTGGAAATAATTATAGTGTTAACGAAGGAAGAAAGGAGAAGATTAAATAAAAAGTAGTGCTATTTAGCTCAGATGCATGTTGACCCACAGCCAAAAGTTGGTTCTAGTATACTCAGAGCCTTCTTTTAGAAACTTTTCAATCAAGCACACAATTTTTTTTGGTGATACTCAGTGGAATTTTGGCCTAAATATATCATGTATTACTACAAATGACACAATAGTTGTCAAATGATTTGCAATATGAATCAATGAGCTGCACATACAAACTCACAGCCTGAAACTATACTATTAAATTAATAACTATTCCATTAATACGATGCATTACTTCCAAAGACTTTGAATATATAAATTTCTTAGCAAGCTCCCATCTCCACTTCTAGATCAGAAAGTTTATTAAATGATCAATAAAACTATGTTCAGATATGAAAATCAAATTTTGTTTTTATACCAAACATTAGGATAATTGTTTCCAGAAATGTATTTTCATTTTCATAGTTTCCAAGTTTGTTTTAATCAAATATTAAGAAAATGTTCTGATTTTCTACAGAAACTTTATTACTTTATTTATATGATTGATTCAATCAAATGCCCTCTACAGCTTTACTTCCTTCTGTCATATAAATGAGTCAAAGATGACCACTGTATATTGATCCCTACATTGTTTATTTCTTCAGTAAGGCTGAGACTGATCCTTCCAGCAGTGCCAAACACAATTTTTTATACATCTAACTGCTTTAAATATGGCTCCAATATGGCAATTAGCTCCAATATAGCTCCAATATAGCTCTCTTTGGCAATTTAGAGCCTATGTACATTATATATATCCAGCAGAACTGCACCGAACATTTGCTAGTCATAGATGAAACACAGTCAGGAACACATAAAAGACCTCAAGCTACTGTTGCTCTTTTTAATTTTTGTTTTATTGAACATACTGATTGCACATATATATCTGGTCTCAGAGTTACATTTCAGTACACTTATACAATGTGTGCTGATCTATTCAGAGAAATTAGTCTATTCATCATTGTGAAACAATCATTTCTTTGTGATGTGAACATTTGATCTCTCTTCTAGTCATTTGGTTGCATGTAGCAAATCATTATTTATTATAGATTTCTGGGTCAACCATACACCAGTACGGCTTATTTTCTCCATCTCTCTCTATTTTTGTGTCCATTAATTAGCTTCTCACTATCCCTTCTTTCCCCTTCACCTTTCCTGTCATAGTTCTTTTCTCTCCTTTTAACAGTTAAATTTCTTCTTATTATTTATTTGTTTGTTTGTTTGTTTGTTTAGTTTTTTCCTCTTTTTTAACTCCCACATATGAGTTCTCACTCATATGGTATTTCTCTTTCTGTGCCTGGCTTATTTAACTTAATATAATTTTCTCCAAGTTCATCCCTGCAGCTGCAAATGGCAGTATGCCATTCTTTTTTATGGTTGAATAGTATTCTATTGTGCATTGCATTGTGCATCATATTTTCTTTACCAAATCATCTGTTGATGGACACTGAGGTTTGTTTCATATCTTGACTATTATGAATAAAGCTGCAATAAACACAGGAGGGCAGATATCCCTTCAATATGATGTTTTTCCTTCCTTTGGGTATATAACTAGTAGTGGGATCGCTGGGTCATATGGTAGTTCTATCTGTGGTTGTTTAAGAAAACTTCAAACTCTTTTCCAAAATGGCTGTACTCATTTACAATTCCACCAACAATGAATAAGAGTTCCCCTGTCTTCACATCCTCTCCAGCATTTATTTTATGTCTTTTTAATAGTAGCCAGTCCAACTGGGGTGCAATGGTATGTTAGTGTGGTTTTGATTTGCATTTCCCTGATAATTAGTGATGTTGAGCATTTTTCGTATATCTGTTGGCTATTTGTGTGAGTTTGTGTGTGTGTGTGTGTGTGTGTGTGTGTATACATATTTACTACTGAGTTGTTTATGTTTCTTGTATATTCTGGAAATTAGCCTCTTCTTAGATGCATAGCTTGCAAATTTATTCCCCCATTCTATAAGCTGTCTCTTCACTCTTATTTTTGTTTCCTTTGCTATGTAGAAACTTTTAATTTGATAAAATCTCATCTATTGGTCTAATGCTGAAAGAGGTATGGTAAAGTCCACAACTATTATTGTATTGGGGTCTATCTCTCCTTTTTGATCCAATGGCATTTGCTTTATATATGTTGGTCCTCTGATGTTGATTGTAGGTATATTTATGATTGTTATATCTTCTTGCCACATTGACTCCTTTATCATTGTATAACGTTATCTTTGTCTCTTTTTATAGTATTTGGTTTAAAGTCTACTTTAACTGATATAGGTATGGCAACTCCTGCTTATTTTTGGTTTCCATTTGCATGAAATATCTTTTCCCATCCCTCACTATTAGCTTCTGTGTGTCTTAATTCATGAAGTGATTTTTTTGCAGGCAGCATATAGTTGGGTCTAGTTCCTTAATCCATTGATACCCTATATTTTTACAATGAGGAATTTAATTCATGTACATTCAGGGTTGTTATTGAAAGGTATTTCTTTATTCTTGCCATTTAAAAAAAATATGGCTGTTTTATATTTCTTTTGATCCTTTCTTTTTATTGTCTTTGCTGTTTTATTTTTTTTGTAATGATAGATACAATTTTCTTCTCTTTCTCATTTGCATATCTTCTCCACAAATGTTTTTTTTTTCTTTCTCATATATTCATGATCATAATTATCACTCTTTTAATTCCAGATGTTGGGCATCTTTGAAGATTTCTTGCAGAACCAGTCTCGTGATGGTGAATTCTGCAGTTTATTCTTTCTTTCTTTCTTTCTTTCTTTCTTTCTTTCTTTCTTTCTTTCTTTCTTTCTTTCTTTCTTTCTTTCTTTCTTTCTTTCTTTCTTTTTCTTGGAATGATAACTATTTCTCCTTCATTTCTGAAGGATGGATTTGCTGGGTTTAGTATTCTTAGCTGGGAGTTTTTTTCTATTAGCAATTTAAACATTTCATCCTACTCTCTCCTGGCCTGTATGGTTTCCACTGAGACATGTGCTGTTGGTATGATAAAGATTTTATTATAGGTGACTTGATACTTTTCTCTTGCTGTTTTTAGAATTCTTTGTCTTTGACTTTTGACAATTTGATATTTCTGGATTAAATCTCTCTGGGGCTCTATGAGCTTCTTGAATATAGGAGGTCATATCTCTCTTAATACTTGGTAGGTTTTCAGCTATTATTTCATTAAATAGGCTTTCAATGTCTCTTCCTTTCTCCTCTCCTTCAAGCACAGACATAATATGGATATTTGCATGCTTAAGGTTATGTAGGTTTTCTTCATTTTTTTAAAATTCCTTTTTCTTTTTTAGTCCAACTGAGTTATTTCAAAAAGCCTGACTTCTAGTTCAGCAATTCTTTCTTCTGCTTTTTCTAGCCTCTTGCTTAAGCTCTTTGTTGTGCTTATTTTTTCATTTCATTGAATTAATTCTTCAGTTCTAGGATTTCTTGTTGGTCCTTTTATGATTTCTGTATCTTTGTTGAATTTCTCATACATGTCCTGGATCAGACTTTGAATTAACTGTGATTTCTATTTTAATTCTTGCATCATGTTGAGTTTCCTTAAAATTGCCCTTTGGGATTTCTCTTCAGGCATGTCACTGGTTTCTTGTTGTTTGAGATCTGGTATTGGAGAATTACTGTCATCTTCTGAGAGTGTAATTTGCCCTCTTTTTCATGCTTCTTGTATTTCTGTGTTGTCTGGGCATCTGCTGGTATAGTCACTTCTTTGAAGTTTTGGAGTAGTTTTTGAAGGGAGAGACTCTTACTTGTAGAAGTGTTTTATATTAATAGTTGATTTGGATGTTCTAAGTTTGGTTCTGGGTGAGCATGTTAGTAGATGCTGGCTTTCTCCCCACACTGTCTCCTCTGGGGTGGGCAGGCTCACATGGTCAGGCAAGACTGAGTTACAGGAGAAGGTGGGCACAGTTCCAGGCAGCCAGTGCAATCTGAGCATGCTCTCTGCTGAACTGGATGGAACTCTGAACTCCCCTGGCTCCTATCCCAAAATGGCAACATCTAGCAGCAGCCTGAGTCTAAGGGGGGTGGGGGGACTCAGCGTGTACTTTCTCTCTGGAAAAATGCGGGCTCCTAGCAGTTTTTCATGCTGGGCTCACTGTCCATGGGAACTGCATGCTCTGTTGCTCTTTGAAGAAATCTGACCCACAGATTCCCAGCTGTGCTGCTGAGCCACACCATCCGTACATGTTAGCCCCCTGTATGATTCTCCTCTTTCCAGAGAGTCACGTTGCTCTCTTTCTTATCTGTTGCTCTCTTTCTTATCTCTTTCTTAACATATAAAGCTTACATGTTAAATATACTTTTTTATGATTCTTAATATGTATTGTCAGTATGTCAAATTTTTAACATATACACACTGTCCAATCTCATTATATTTACAGTTAAGTTCACTACAAATTTATTTTCCATTACTCAGTAATGAAGATTTTCTCTTGATTTGCAAATATTTAAACAATATCCTTCCATAGTGAACTTTATTTCTAACCTGGATTACTAGAGAAGATTTATAACTGATTTCCCAGCTTCTATCTTTGTCCTAATCCCAGCTATATTTTACTCTCACCAGAGCATCCAGAATGATCCTTATAAACATATCATATATGTTACTTTTCTGCTCAAAATTCTGCAGTGGCTCCATATTTCAGGGTCAGATTTAAAGTACTTAAGATAATCTCTGATAATCTGACTCTTATTTGCTTTTCTGGAATCATCCCCTATTACTCCCACTCTTCTAATTGCACCTCAGACACACTCATCTTTTGGATATCGCATTAGCTGTTTCTTTTGTCTGGAATTTTCTTCCCCAAATTCCATGGCTAATTGCTTTACATTCTATAAATTTTTGGTCAAATATAACTTTCTCAATAAAGTTTCTCTGGACCACCTAGTAAAAAATTTGTATACACGCTCACCCAGCACTTGATGATCTTCTCATGCTGCTTTACTATTTTTATTCACCTATTAGCATAAAACTATTTATGTTCCTCATTTTTACTTATTATTTCTTTATCCATGACAGTGTAATCTCTATGAGAACAGAGATAATTATCTGTTTTATACATTAATGTTTCCAAGTGATTTGTATGATGCCTGTCATATAAAATGTGCTCAATAAATATTTATTGAATGGAAGAGAAAAATTGATGAATTAATTTGTGCATAAAATATTTTCTGTATCATACATAATTCAATAATTTATGATCAAATATTGGGTAAAATTTATATTAAAATACTAGATTGCTTTCTTAAAATATTCGTCAGTAAATAACAGAGTTAAAAATGAAGCAATAATAATATAAAAGTTCACTCATTGTTAAATATTTGTTAACTTCAAGTTATCTCTTCACAGTATAGCATATACTTTAATTCCATAAAACTGTGCAATATGGTTTTCTGATCTTTATCCTAGAGAAAAATTCATCTATTTTTGTTTTTTTCAGACTTCAGTTACATTTTTAATTTTCTTCCTGTGTGTGGGATTCTCATAAATGGGTATAAACTGTCAGGTAGTCTAATTTTACACAATATTCTAGCCCCCACTTAATGCATAGATCATTCCAAAGTGTATATATTCATGTATTTTATTTGAATTGTTATATAGAAAACCAAGAACATGGAGGCATAGAAGATTAAAAGACAGGAATGATTTTCAATATGTAGAGATTAGATAAATAGTTTGCAGGGTATATATTTTTAATATTTATTTACACTTCCTGGACTAAAAAATAGCAAATTATATCACCTGGCTTAAAGGATGTCTGAGTTGTAATGCATGATTAAATAGCTCTCAAACCATGTCAAATATATCTGTAAAAATTGAAAATACAATAAAAATTTGAAATACAACTTAATTCCAAAGCCGATTTCTATCCACAGCAAGTTGATGTAACTAGTATTTGTTTTGTCATTATATCACATAAAAGAAGCTAAGAAGTTGCATCATCCATCTTCCAATTTTTGACCCCTAAATTTACAACCCAAAGATTATACCATGTGTCGACTTTTACTAGATTGAAGCCCTATCTCTGTTCAACAAACTCTTCTCCTGTCTTTTTATGTCTATTCAAAAACAGCAGATTCTATGTGAATGTACAGGAGTAGAATCTGGAAATTTAGTCTTTCATGTACCCATTGACTCAGAGTATAAAAGTAACATCAGTTGGTGAAAAAAAGCAGAATACATTGCATTAGTATAGAGTTCCTATCAATACCCCCCCCCAAATAAAACTGACTATGTTGGTAACTTCATTTATGTTCCAGGTATCTGAGTTTATGAGGCCATCATCTAAGTGAAGAGAGACATTGGTTAGAGCAATAACCTGATTATTAGAAACTCCTAAATTGTGGTAGCTTCCACTGCTTCAAGTAAAGTTGAAAAGAACAGCAATATTTATAAATAAGTGCTGCAAAATAGAGAAAAGAAACATTGGCTTAAATACTAAAAGAAAATACATAATTGAGAACATAATATACTGCATTAATAAGAAAATTCTCTTGCCATATTAAAGGTCATACAACATCTAATCACTACCATGAACACATAAGAAAGAACAAAACCTACTAGTAAAACAAAAATACGAATGAGAAGGAGAAAGAAACTCTGTCTTAACCTCTAAAAGCAAACACTGAGGACAAACAATAAAAGGGAAAGAAACAAAAGATATTTACAACATCCATATGAAAAATGATAAAATGCCCAGAGTAAGACAATACCTTTCAGTAACAACCTTAAATGTAAAAAGATTAAATTCCCCACACAAAAGATAGACTGGCTGATTGGATTAAAAAGCTAGACCCAACTATATGCTCTCTTCAAGAGACTAACTTCACCTGTAAAGACACACACAGACTAAGACTGAAGGGATGGAAAAAGATATACCACGCAAATGGAAATCAAAACCAAACAGGAGTAGCTATTCTTATATCAGACAAAATATACTTTAAACCAAAAACTACAAAAAGAGACAAAGAAGGCCAGTATATAATGATAAAGGGATTTATCCAGCAAGAAGACATAACAATCATAAATATATATGCACCCAATATCAAAGCAACCAGATCTATAAAGCAAACACTATTAGACCTAAAAAAGAGATAGAACCAAATACAATAATGGTTGAGGACCTGAACATCCCTCTCTAAGCATTGGACAAATCATCTAGGCAACAAATCAACAGAGAAACACAGGATTTGAACTACACTCTAGACAATTGGATCTGATAGATATCTACAGAACTCTTCATCCAACAACAAACAATGTACATTCTTCTCATTAGCACATGGAACATTCTCCAGGATAGACCATGTTAGCTCACAAATCAAGTCTCAACAAATGTTTTAAAAACTGAATTCATTTCAGATATCTCTTCAGACCACAATGGATTAAAACTATATATCAATAACAAGCTAAACTCTGAAAAGAAAACTATACAAATACATGGAAATTATACAACATGCTCCTGAATGACATATGGGTCTAAGAGGAAATTAAATAGTAAATCAAAAAATTTCTTGAAACTAATGAAAATAAAGATATATGATACCAAAACCTGTGGAATACTGTAAAAACAGTACTAGGAGGGAAGTTTATTGTGGTAAACACTTATATCACAAGAATAGAAAGACTTAAAATAAACAACCCAATACTACACCTCAAAGAACTAGAAAGACAAGAACAATCCCATCCCCAAATTAGTAGACAGAAAGAATTATGATCAGAGCAGAACTGAATGAAATAGAGATGCAAAAAATGAAACAAAAGAACAATGAAATAAAAAGTTGTTTTTTTTTTGAGAAGATAAACAAAATAGACAAATGATTAGCTAGGCTAACTAAAAAAGAAGAGAGAAGACCCAAATAACAAAAATCAGAAATGAAAAAAGGAGATACTATAACAGATACCACAGAAATACAAGGAATCATTAACTACTACTATAAACGACTATACTCCAACAAATTTGAAAATGTGGAGGAAATGGATAAACTTCTGGACACACACAAACTAACGAGACTGAATGAAGAATAAATAGAAAGCCTGAACAGACCAGTAGAAAAGATGAGATTGAATCAGTAATCAGCAGCCTCCCAGCAAAGAAAAGCCCAGGATGGATGGCTTTACTGCTGAATTCTATCAAACCCTTAAGGGGAACAAATGCTAATCACTTCAAACTGTTCCAAAATTGAAACAGAGGCCAGCCTCCCAAACTCATTCTATAAGTCCAGCATTACCATGATATCAGAAAAAGATGTGAAAAAAGAAAACTGCAGGCCAATATCTCCAATGAACAGAGACACAAAAATCCTCAATAAAATATCAGCAAAAAGAATACAGCAACACAGAAAAAAAAAAAAAAAATATATATATATATATATACACACCACAATCAAGTGGGATTCATCCCAGAGATGGAAAGTTGTTTCAACATACCCAAGTAAATAAATGTCATATACCACATCAACGAAATTAAGGACAAAAACCATATGATAATCTGAGTAGATGTAAAAAAAGCATTTTATAAAATTTAACATCTCTTCGTGATGATAACTCTAGGCAAACTAGGTATAGAAGAAAGTATCTCAACACACAAAAAAGCCATATATGACAAACCCATTGCCAATGTCATCCTCAATGGAGAAAAGCTAAAAGAATCGGAGCAAGACAAGAATGCCACTCTCACCACTGCTATTTAACATGGAAGGACTAGCCAGAACAGTCACGCGAGAGAAAGAAATAAAAGACTTTAAATTGGAAAAGATGAAGTCAAACTGTCCCTGTCTGTAGATGACATGATCCTTTATATAGAAAAGCCTGAAGACTCTACAAAAACAAAAACAACAACAAATCTCTTAGAGTAAATGAACAATTTCAGTAAATTTGCAGGATACAAAATCAACACACAAAAATCAGTAGCATTTTTATACTCCAACAATGAACTAGCAGAAAAAAAGAAATCAAGAAAACTGGTCCATGTACAATAGTTACCAAAAATAAAATAAAAATAAAATACCTAGTTATAAATTTAACCTAGAAGGTGAAAGATTTCTACAATGAGAACTACAAATCACTGTTGAAAGAAATTAATGAGGATACAAAAATATGAAACACATTCCTTGCTTTTGAATTGGAAGAATAATCATTGTAAGAGTGTCCATACTACTTCAAAATACCAATGACATTTTTCACAGAAATAGAAAACAAAAACAATCCTAACATTCATTCATAAACAACAATAGACCTCGAATAGCCAAAAAAATCTTGAGCAAATAAATAAATAAATAAAGCCGGAGGCATAGCACTACCTAACTTCAAATTATACTACAAATCTATAGTAACCAAAACAGCATAGTACTGGCATACAAATAGACACTCCAACCAATGGAACAGGATAAAGAACCGAGAAATCAAGTCACATGCTTACAGTCAACTGATCTTTGACAAAGCCACTGAGGACATACATTGGGGAAAAGACGGCTTCTTACATAAATGCTGCTAGGAGAATTGGACAACCATATATAACAGAATGAAACCAGACTTGTATTTCTCCCCATATACCAAAATAAACTCAAAATGGATTGAAGACTTAAATATAAGACCTCAAATTATACAAGTCCTAAAAGAAAACATAGGGAAACACTTTGGGAAGCAGGTCTGGGCAAAGACTTTATGAATAACACCCCAAAAGCACAGTAAATAAATTTGATTATATGACAATAAAAGAGCTTCTGCACAGCAAAAGAAATAATTAACAGAGTGAAAAGACAACCTACAGAGTTGAAAAAAATATTTGCAAAGTATGCATCCAACAAATGATTGATATCCAGAATATACAAGGTACTCAAACAACTTAACAGTAAAACAAAACAAAACAAAACAAAAAAAACCTTAATTAAAAAATGGGCCAAGGAGCTGAATAGCATTTCTCAAAGGAAGATATACAAATGGCCAAAGACACATGAAAAATGGCTCAACATCACTCAGCATCAGGGAAATGCAAATCAAAACTGCATTGAGATATCATCTCACACCAGTTAGACTGACTTACCAAAAAGACAGAGAATAGCCAATGCTGGGGAGGATGAGGAGAATGGGGAATGCTTCTTCACTGTTGGTGGGATTGTACATTGGTGCAGCTATTACAGAATAACAGTAAGGAGGTTCCTCAGACAACTACAAATAGAACTGCCCTAAGATCCAGCAATTCCACTGCTGGGTATATACCCAAAGGAATGAAATCATCGTGTTGAAAGTATACCTGCACTCACATATTTATTGCAGCTCTATTTGCAACAGCCAAGAGTTGGAACCAACCTAAATGTCCATCATCAGACAACTGGATATGGAAAATTTGGTATATACACACAGTGAAATATTACTTTGCCATTAAAAAAAATAATGAAGTACTGCTATTTGCAGCAACATGAGGAACTTAGAGAAAATCACATTAAGTGATATAAGCCAAGCTCAGAAAGAGAAATATCACGTCCTCACTCATAAGTGGGAGCTAAAAAGAAAGCAATAAATAAATAAATAAAAAGAAAAAGAAAAGAAAAGAAAGATAGAAAGATGCAACTATCACAATAATACATTGAATATTCAAAGAGAAAGAATGGAACTGGGGTTACCAGAGGTGCTGAAAGGGGAGGGGACGAGGGAGGGGGAATAAGGGAGGAATTCATACAGGGCCAAGAAAATGATTGCACTGTATAATATTGAATATACTGATTATCCTGATGTGAGCATCACATATTGCACAACAGTAGTGACATTCAACTCTATACCCCACAGATATGTAAAATCAGCTATGTTACAGTTAAAAAATGGAAAAAGAGATATATCAATAGGCAAAAATGAAATAAGCCTGTAGCAGAATAAAATAGGTAAGGAGAAAGATAATATGTTAGAATTCATGAACAAATAAAAATTAGAATTAAATCTGCATCAGAGTTAGAAAAACACAATTAACATTAAGAAAAAGATATATATATATATATATATTTTAAATAGCAAACTAGTAGAACTTTCTAATATTAAAAAATAAATTGACTATAAGTACTGACATTTATTTCTGTTTTGTTGTTTTTGTTGTTGTTCCATTGGTTGACAATGTTTCTTCTTATGCCAGTATTATGAACAATAGCTTTATAACATATTTTTAAAATCAGGGAGTGTGATGCCTACCATTTTGTTCTTTTCCCTCAAGATTAATTTGGGTATTCAAGGTTTTCTCTGGTTCCAAACAAATGTTGGAGTTGTTTTTTCTATTTCTTTGAAAAATTACATTTTGAATTTTGATAGGGATTGAATTGAACCTTCAGATTGCTTTGCATGGTATGGACATTTTAACAATAAGTGTATTAATTCTTCAGCCCATGAACATGTTATATATTTTGACATATTTCAATATTATTGAATATATATAATCAATTATTTCTGCTTTCTTCAATTTCTTTTATCAGTTGTTTATTGAAAATAAGTCACATTCCTGACATTGTGGAAATCCCAGTGCCCTGTCTGCTCCTCTTCCCCCAAGTCTCTAGACTGACTCTCAGTGACATCTCTGTTGGATTTAGACCACAGAGAAACCAAGGGTAGTTCAAGAAAGTCAAATCCATGAGTCTTTCTATAACATCTTACCCTTTAAGGGGGAGTCAAAAAGTGCTCTGTTACCAGAACCTTGAACAAGGAGTCATGGCAAGAAAACTCCTCTTCCTCCTGAAGCTTCCTCACTTGTAGGGCCAAAGCTATGTGAAGGGAAATTGATACACGTCTGACCTTGTGTTTTCTCTCTCTTTCTGAAGCCTTCTTCTCGTGCTTTCTTGAGCTAGAATATGGGAGGTTTTCTCTTACTTCTCCTAGGCCCGTTCCAATTATTTCCACAAAGCTATACTACCTAATGGATTTAGTTAAGAAATAATCTGCTCTGCACACTAAGGGAGAATCTATGACTCGGTCCTTCAGGATTGAATTGCAGCATGATTTCCAGACTCTTATGTTTTTTTTTATTATTCTCTTGAGGCATAATCCTATTTTGCACATCAGAGGCTGAATATAACCTCCTTTCTCTTTATGACCCTCCTTATTTTGGTCTCATCTTAAGCATGCCTTGGGTTAAATAGAACAAAAGTTACTCATTCAGAAAAGCACAGATAAAAAAACATACACATGTGATTGCATATACATATGTGTATACATATAATTTCAATGTAATGTAAGCACTATAGGAACCTAGGAGAAGAGAAGGAGATTTCTGGGAGAGCAATTTCAGTTCTCTATGATTATTAGATTTCAAGAAAAATAAACTAAAACCCAAACTCCATTACTCCACACAAAAATGTCTCATTCAGATCCCTGAAGCAGATCTTTAATGTCCTACAGAAATGTTAAAACTATAAAATTCTATAAGATGTGGCATCGGGAATATTTCAATATATTTAATATTTTATGTTATTTATATGGATAAATTACCTGAGTGATCTTGAATACTTCTCCCTACTTTTTGAATCTAATTATTTTTTCTCTAAAGCAAAGAAGAAACAAAATTACGGTTCAAATACCCTTACAGGATTGCTAGATAATATTTACTACACACTGTTAAATTAAAATTTCTGATAAAACAAAATTCTGCAGTATAACTATGTCCCATTTGATATACTAAACATACTTAAAACAATCATTAAAAGAAATTCAAATTTAACTATACTTTCTCTATTTTTATTTGCTAATTCTGTCAACCCTAATATAATACTTTAAATTCTATGAACCTATGGAGGTAAGCATTATATTGCAAGAAGTATGGTAACCACCAATTTTTTGGTCCCTCAAGTAAATTATATTAAAAGCGTTCTAATATTATGAGTAGTTTAGACACAGAAAGTGTAAGAAAGCATTTTATTTCAGTGGAATTTCAGTCTTCATAAAAAAATAAAATATGTCCAATCTGATAAATGCCAATAGTTATGTATTTTTTTTCCATTAAAATTTTCAAGGACATAATATCCCTATGCATCTTGTTATCAAATATTTCAAGTAGAATAAAAAATCCAAGTATGGAAGAAAATGTACACTCTTTAAAATTTTCAGAGTCACACGAACATCTTGGGAAATTAAATGTTATTTTTCTTTTAAAACTATTCTTCTCTTTAAGTTTTATAAGCCAGGCACAGAGGGAAAAATAACTCATGCCCTCACTTATAAGTGGGAGGTAAGAGAGAAAGAAGGAAGGAAGACCACAGTGGTGTGTTAGACTTGCAGAGAGAGAGAGCATTTATAGGGGTGTAGAGAGGGGTGGGAAGGTGGGGAGGGGGAAGGAGGTCAGGTATTAATTTGGTGGGGGATACAGGTAATAATCACAATTTGTGGTAATAGCCATGCTGATAGTATTTATCTGGCCATCACATGTTGGGCACCAGTGGTGACATCAGCTTTGTACCCCATGAGTATGCATAATCAATAAAATAAAAAGAAAAAACAAATAAACAAATAAATAAATGTTGAATTTATATTTCTCAAAGGGGAGGTGAGACACTTTTCCATTAATACTTGTGAATACCACTCAGCATAAAAAGAAAAAATAGTTTAAAAAAAATCCCAGAGGAATTCAAACTTCAACAAATTTCTCATTATCCTCAAAGAACTTTCTTTTTCAGCTATACATAGCCATCTTTTCTGCCAAGCATCTGTTGAGAAAATGATGTAAGTAAATTTTCCAAAGATTTCAAATTCCTAGCTTTATCCTAAGTTTAGAAATTGCCAGATTGCACTGTGACTTAAAATCATATTAAAGAAAAATGCACAAAATTCCTCCACAGGACATTTTAAAATTTATTTATGTACTTTAAAAATTGTATATATTAGAGATTGGACTATAAAATAACACTTTCTCAGGAAATGCATGTTTCTAGAATACTTCATGGTGACACTATGTTCCTTAAAATGAACCTATTTTAAAGGACCAATAGCAAGCAACAGAAGGTCTGTGCCAGTAATTAAATGCTATCTGCCACTGAGCATCAAGAAGGAGAAAAATCTGCTGATGTCATTAATCTTTACAAGCCTTCATTCTACCACTAGTAAGCTCTGGACTTGACAAATTTTTAAACTCATATGAGCTTTCTTTTCTCTAATAGGTGTAACAGAAGGTATAACAGCAATTATGATATAGTATTGTTTTGAAGATTCAATATAAATAATGCATAAAATATGGTGATCACAGTGCCTAACAGGTAGCAAGTACTTAATAAATAGTAGTTGCTATTATTATTATTTGTTTAATTTAATTTTATTTTGTCAATATACAATGTGGTTGATTATTATGGCCATTCCCGAAACCTCCCTCCCTTCTCTCTCTCCCCCCTCCTTCCCAACAACCTCATATCCATTAGCTTGTCCTATCAACTTCAAGGAATTGTAAATGTTGTGTCGTCTTTGCTCCTGCCCCTGTTTATTTGTGTATTTATTTATTTATTTTTAGCTCCAACAAATAGGTGAGAACGTGATATTTCTCTTTCTGTGCCTGACGTGTTTCACTTAATATAATTCTCTCTAGGTCCATCCATGTTGTTGCAAATGGCAGTATTTCATTCTTTTTATAGCAGAGTAGTATCCCATTGTGTAAATATACCATATTTTCCGTATCCACTCATCTGATGATGAACATTTGGGCTGGTTCCAACTCTTAGCTATTGTGAAGAGTGCTGCAATGAACACTGGAGAACAGGTATACCTTTGACTTGATGATTTCCATTCCTCTGGGTATGTTCCCAGCAGTGGGATAGCTGGATCATATGGTAGATCTATCTGCAATTGTTTGAGGAACCTCCATACCATTTTCCATAGAGGCTGCACCATTTTGTAGTTCCACCATCAATGTACAAGAGTTCCTTTTTCTCCACAACCTCGCCAGCATTTATCATTCACAGTCTTTTGGGTATTAGGCATCCTAACGGGGGTGACATGGTATCTCAATGTGGTTTTGATTTGCATGTCCTGAATGCTGAGTCATGTTGAGCATTTTTTCATGTGTCTGTTGGCCATTTGTATATCTTCCTTTGAGAAATGCCTATTTAGGTCTTCTGCCCATTTTTCAAACAGGTTACTTTTTTTGTTGTTGCAAAGTTGTTTCAGTTCCTTGTATATTCTGGATATTAATCCTTTGTCAGATGTATATATTTCAAATATTTTCTCCCACTCTGTTGGTGGTCTTTTAACTCTGTTAATTGTTTCTTTTGCTGTGCAGAAGCTTTGTAGATGAATATAATCCCATTTGTTCATTTTTCCTTTGGTTGCCCATGCTTTTGGGGTGTATTCATGAATTCTGTGTCCAGTCCTACTTCCTGAAGTGTTTCTCCTATGTTTTCTTTAAGAAGTTTTATTGTTTCAGGGTGTATATTTAATTCCTTAATCCATTTTGAGTTGATTTTAGTATATGACGAGAGGTATGGGTCTAGTTTTATTCTCCTGCATATTGATATCCAGTTATCCCAGCACCATTTGCTGAAGAGGCAGTCTCTTCCCCAGTGTATAGGCTTGGTGCCTTTGTCAAAGATCAGATGGCTGTAGGTGTGGGGGTTAATTTCTGGATTCTCTATTCTATTCCATTGATCAGCATGTCTGCTTTTATACCAGTACCATGCTATTTTGGTTATTATAGCTTGGTAGTATAGTTCAAAGTCAGGTAATGTTATGCCTCCAGCTTTATTTATTTTTTTTTGGTCAGAATTGCTTTGGGTATGCATGGTCTTTTTTTATTCTGTATACATGTCTGGATAGTTTTTTCCATTTCTGAGAAAAATGTCATTGAAATTTTGATGGGGATTGCATTGAATTTGTATATCACTTTGGGTAGTATGGACATTTTCACCATGTTGATTCTTCCAATCCAAGAGCATGGGATATCTTTCCACATTTTTGTATCCTCTTTAATTTCTCTCAGCAGTGGTTTGTAGTTCTCATTATAGAGATTTTTCACATCCTTGGTTATCTCAATTCCTAAGTTTTTTTTTTTTTTTTTTTTTTGGTGGCTATTGTAAATGGGCAAGCTTTCTTGATTTCTCTTTCTGCATGTTCACTGTTGGAGAATAGAAATGCTACTGATTTTTGTATGTTCATTTTCTATCTAGCTACTTTACTCAAATCACTTACCAACTCCAAGAGTTTTTCTGTAGAGGCTTTAAGCTATTTGATATGTAGGATTATGTCATCTGCAAACAGGGACAGTTTGAGTTCATCTTTTCTAATCTGGATGCCCTTTATTTCCTTCTCTTCTCTGATTGCTCTGGCTAGTACTTCCAACACTATGTTGAATAGGAGTGGTGAGGGTGGGCATCCTTGTCTAGTTCCTTCTCTTAAAGGAAAAGCTTTCATCTTTTCCCCATTCAGGTTGATATTGGCAGTAGGTTTATCATATATGGCTTTAATTGTGTTGAGATACTTTCCATCTATACCTAACTTATAGAGGGTCTTTGTCATGAATGAATGTTGACTTTTATCAAATGCTTTTTCAGCATCTATAGAGATGATCATGGTCCTTGTGCTTGATTTTATTGATATGTTGTATCACATTTATTGATTTGTGTATGTTGAACCAAACTTGTATCCCTGGGATGAGTCCCACTTGATCCTGGTGTATAATTTTGCATATGTGTTGGTGTATTCTGTTAGCTAGTATTTTATTGAGGATTTTTGCATCTATTTTCATCAAGGATATTGGCCTGTAGTTTTCTCTTTTAGTTGTATCTTTACCTGGTTTTGGTATCAGGATGATGTTTGCTTCATAGAATGAGTTTGGGAGAATTGCCTCTGTTTCAATCTTTTGGAATAGTTTGTAGAGAATTGATGTCAATTCCTCTTTGAATGTTTGTTAAAATTCTGTTGTGAATCCATCTGGTTGTGGGCTTTTCTTTGTTGAGAGCCTTCTGATAACAGCCTCAATTTCTTTTATTGTTATTGGTCTGTTCATATTTTCTACATCTTCTTGGCTCAGTTTTGGTAGTTTGTGTGTGTCCAGAAATTTATCCATTTCCTCCAGATTTTCAAATTTGTTGGCATATAGTTGTTTATGCTAGTCTTTAATGATTCCTTGTATTTCAGAGATATCAGTTGTAATATCACGTTTTTCATTTCTAATGTTTCTTATTTGGGTCTTCTCTCTTCTTTTCTTAGTTAGCCATGCTAATGGCTTGTCAATTTTATTTATCTTTTCAAAAAACCAACTTTCAGATCATTGATCTTTTGTATTGTTTTTTGAGTTTCAATTTCATTAACTTCTGCTCTGATCTTAATGATCTTTTCATCTCCTAACTTTGGGTTTGCATCGATCTTATTTTTCTAGTTCTTTAAGGGGAAGTATAAGGTTGTTCACTTGCCATCTTTCCATTCTTCTGAAGTAAGCATTTAATGCAATCAATTTCCCCCTCAGTACTGCTTTTGCGGTATCCCACAGGTTTTGGAATAATGTATCATTGTTTTCATTAGTTTCAATAATTTTTTTGATATCCTGTTTGATTGCTTCTCGGACCCATATGTCATTAAGTAGAATGCTGTCTAATTTCCGTGTATTTGTATAGTTTCCATAATTTTGTTTGTTATTGATTTCTAATTTTAATCCATTGAGATATGAAAAAATACATGGGATAATTCCAATTTTTTGGAAATTGTTGAGACTTGATTTGTGACCTAACATTTGATCTATACTAGAGAATGATCCATGTGCTGATGAGAAGAATAAATATTCTGAGGTTGTTGGATGGAATGTTCTGTAGATATCTGCCAAGTCCAATTGGTCTAAAGTGTTGTTCTTATCTTGTGTTTCTCTGCTGATTCTTTGTCTAGATGATCTGCCCAATATTGACAGTGGGGTGTTCAGGTCCCCTGCTATTATGGTATTAGTGTCTATTTCCTTCTTTAGGTCTAATAGAGTTAACTTTATAAATCTGGCTGCCCCAACATTGGGTGTGTATATATTTACAATTGTTATGTATTCTTGATGGATCAATTTTTTATCATTATGTAGTGGCCCACATTATCTTTTTTTATGGTTTTTAGTTTAAAGTCTATTTTATCAGGTATAAGAATAGCTATTCCAGGTCGTTTTTCATTTCTCTTTTCATGGTCAATCTTTTTCTATCCTTTCACTCTTAGTCTATGTGAGTCTTTATAGGTGAGGTGGATCTCTTGAAGGCAGCATATAGGTCCTCCTTTTTAATCCAGTCAGCTAGTCTGTGTCTTTTGATTGGGGAATTTAAGCCTTTTACGTTAAGAGTTGTTATTGAAAAGTGTTGATTTACTCCTAGCATTTTGACTTTGTTTGGATGTCTTAAGTGTCTTTTGTTCCTTTCTTTCTGATTTACTGTTTGTCTTCTACATTTGTTGGTTCCTTGGGTGGTAGATAAACTTTTTTTTTTTTTCTCTTCACTGTTGACATTTTTATTTTACTAGTGGGTTTTGATTTTTCTTGTTATTTTATGGCAGTGGTAGTTATTTTTCAGGTACCAAACCCAATACTCCCTTGAGAATTTCTTTTAAGGGTAGTTGTATGGTAGTGAACTCTCACAGTTTTTGTTTGTCTGAGAAATATACTATTTGCCCTTCATTTCAGAAAGATAGCCTTGTGGGGTAGAATATTCTTGGCTGGCAATCTCTGTCTTTTAGTATTTTGAATGTATCATCCTATTCCTTTCTGGCTCTTAGGGTTTGTTATGAAAATTCTGATGTTAGTCTGATTGGGACTCCCTTATAGGTGGTTTGACACTTCTCTCTGGCAGCTTTTAAGATTCTTTCTGTCTTTGAGTTTTGCCAATTTGACATAACATGTCCTGTAGAAGAACTTTTTGGGTTGAATACAGTTGGGGATCTTTGAGCTTCCTGAATCTGAAGATCCATGTCTTTTCGTATACCTGGGAAGTTTTCTGCCACTATTTTGTTGAATATGTTTTCAATGCAGTTTCTTATTTCCTCCCCTTCTGGAATAACCATGACTTGGATATTTGAGCAGTTAAGGTTGTCTGATATCTCTCGTAAATTTTCTTCAATGTTTTTAATTCTCTTTTTCTTTTTTTTGTCTGCCTGTGTTATTCAAACAGCCCATCTTCAAGGTCAGAAGTTTTCTCTTCTGCTTCTGCAAGCCTGCTGGTTAAAGTCTTTGTTGCATTTTTTATTTCATTGAATGAATTCTTCAGCTCAGCAAGCTCTGCTACATTCTTTTTCAGGGCATTGATTTAATTGTATATTTCTTCTTTCAGTTCCTGTATATTTTTCCTCGTTTCATCATGTTGTCTAGCTGAGTTTTCTTGTATCTCATTTTGTTTCCTTAGAATTATCACTAGAAATTCCTTGTCAGACATTTCAAGGGCTTCTTGTTGTATAGGATCTAGAGCTTGAAAGTTATTACCCTTTGGTGGTGTACTTTCTTGATTTTTCATATTTCTGGTATCTTTCCTTTGATGTTTAGTCACTGTAGCAAGGGATTTCATGGTCCAGTGTTTCAACACTATTGTCTGGCTAGGATGCTGGTGGGGCTGCCAATTTGGCATGGCTGCCTCAGTGTCTGCTTGGTCGCTTACTGGTGCCTCCAGTGGTTGGTTGCCATTGGTCTTGGGCCTCTCCAGGGAAGTGCCTCTCTGGTTGGCGTGCACTTGGCTGTGCTGGGGATGGAGTTGGGCAGCAGTGGCGAGGCCTACCTGCTGGGTTGTGCTCTGGCACCACAGGGTGCGTGGTCTCTGTGGATCTTGGGCCTCTCCAGTGGGGTGCCTCTCTGATTGGCATGCACTCAGCTGGGCTGGGGATGGAGTCAGGTGGTGGTGGCAAGGCCTACCTGCTGGGTCACATGCTGGCACCCAATAGTAGCTATTATTATTATATTTTCATTATTTCACTTGTTGATTTGTTTTAAAATTTATGATTCTAGATATCCTTGATACAACCTGATCACTCTTAGTATCCATTCCAATATTTTTGAATTAAAAACAATTCAAGAATACAACATACTTCCTTTAACTGTAAAACTTCTAGAATAAAAGACAGGGGGAATTCTCCAAGTTGTAGGACTGGACAAATATTTTATGAATAAGACCTCAAAAGCATAGGCAACAAAAGTGAGAATAAACAAATGGAATTTTCCTGCTCAGCAAAGTAAACAATCAACAGAGTGAAGAGACAACCTACATAATGGGAGAATATACTTGCAAACTACTTATTGGGGAAGGGACTAATATCCAGAATATACAAGGAACTTAAACCATTTTATAATAATAATAATAAATAATAATAATAATAGTAATAATAATAATAATAATGATAACCCAATTAAGAAAAAAAAGGGAACTGAATAGACATTTCTCAGAGGAATGCATGCAAGTGGCCAAAAGGTATGTGGAAAAAATGCTCAGCATCACTAATCATCACAGAAATACAAATCAAAACCACAATGAGATATCATCTCACCCAAGTTAGACTGGCTAATATAAAAAAGACAGAAAATAACAAATGCTGGCCAGGATGCAGAGAAAGGGGAACACTTATACATTGTTGATGGGATTGTAAATTAGTATAACCATTTTGGAAAACAGTATGAAGGTTTCTCAAACAATTACAGATAAAACTACCATGTGATCCAAAAATCCCAATACTGAAGAAAGTAAAACATCCTTCATTTTACATACCTGAAGGAATGAAAAACATCATATCAAAGGGATACCTGCACTCCCATGTTTATCGCAGCTCTATTCACAGTAGCCCAGCTATGATATTCATCACCAACCTAAATATTCATCAGTAGATGACTGGATAAAGAAAACGTGGTGTACATAACAATGGAACGCTACTCAACCATATAAATGAATAAATTCTGTCATTTGCAGCAGTAGGGATGAACTTGGAGAAAATTATGTGAAATGAAATAACCTAGGCACAGAAAAAGAAATACCACATGTTCTCATTCATGTGGGAGCTAAAACAAAAACAAAACAAACAAATAATGAATAAATTATAATAACTTGAACTGTTAAAAGGAGAGAGGAAAACTGGTTACTAGAGACAGGAGAGGTAAACACTAGAAGCTGGTTAATGAATACAAAATTATAGGTAGATAGAAAAAATATGCTCTATTGGTGTACAGTAGACCCAGGAATGTATAGATATCAATGATTATCAAATGACTAGAAGAAAAGATATCAAATGTTCACATCACAAAGAAATTATTAAGGTTTGCAATGATGGTATGCTAATTACCCTAATGAGATCATCATACATTGTATACATGTATTGAAATATAACTCTGTACCACATTAATATGTACAATCAATATATTTCAATAAAAATTACTTTAGAAATCTCTAATTTAAATATTAAATGTTAATACATGGTGAGCATCGTGTTAGTCTAGAGATGCAAAAATAATCTGAAATTCGTAAGCAACTAAACAGATATAAAGACTGAAGTTATATGTTAGTATAATCAAAGTGAGCTAACTAAATCTTGGGCATTTGAAGTGTCATCCACATTAGTGTCAAATCTGTAAAGTGTGCTGTCAAAAGGGGAAATTGTTACCTAATTGTCAAATGTACTTAGGGAGATGGATGTCAATCTAGTGTTTAGTTCTGGAAGTAAAGGTGGAGCTGTAAAAAGGATAGTGTAGAAAGTTTACAGGAACTAGAAATAAAATGAAGATGAATGGAGCTTGTATTAGTTCATTTATGTTGTTTATAACATAAATACCTGAAAATGGGCAATTAATAAAAAAACAAAATTTATTGCTTCCAGTTTCAGAGGCTGTGGAGTCCAAAGTCCAGAGATCACATATGGTGAGAGCCTTGTTTGTGGGTAGTGACTCTTCACAACAGCGCAGGGTGTCAAAGGGCAGATGGTGGAAGCAGAGAGAGAGAGAGATCTAACCTCCTCTAAGGCTCTCCTTTTAAAGCCCTCAGAACCACGCCCATGGCCACCATTAAACCATCTAATTACTCTTCGAGGCCTCACCTTTCAATAACCATTGCAGGATTTCTTAATGCTGTCACTTTGGGGGTTCAGTTTCTAACACATGGACTTTGGGGGGCACAATTCAATCCACAGCAGAGATGCATGGTGAAAATAGGGTTGTAAATTCAATTAGGAAAAGGGAGTAAAATCAGTTGTTTTCTGGTCTTGAACATCTTGCTTAGCATATCACAACTAGCTCTTCACTAACTCCTACTTTGATATCACTATAATTTATGTTGAAGTATACTACGATCCAGAAAGACATTCATTACAAAATTGGGAAATCAGGATATGATCCTATTAACTCTGGAGGTTGAGCAATTATAAAGGAAAGTATTATTGGCTATAAACAAAATGCTATAGAAAACAATTTGACTATTTATTTTTACTTCTTTGAATCACAGAGCTTTTTGGTATTCTTGCTAAAAACAGAAATGAAAACTTTTATAATATTCTAATCTCAAAATAGAGTGATATTGCTACTTTAACTCTATATTCCATAAAAATTTCCATAGCATTTTTAGATCTCAATGAAACATAATCAGAAACTAAATGTAAGATCTCGCTGGGAAAACAGATTTTGTTGGATTATGCTATGTTTTACGCTGATTATCTCTTCTATATATAGTTTAAATGTAAATGATTGCATTTATTTACTATATCATCTTGTCTTAATTCATATTATCCAATTAGTAAATAAATAGTACATTGTTTGGTCACAACCTCATATATTGCCAGTGGCCATGCACTTTGATGGTAATTATGAGACACAATGGAATATGGGTTTGTTTAATTATTCCCCCCCCCAAAATGACACAACTGGGAATTCTCAGAAAAAAGTGTGTGCTAATGTGCAGATGAAATATATTTTTTTATTGGATGATTTTAAAAAAAAATTTTTTCTAAATGAATACCATCTAGACCTAGTAGTCATAACCACCCTAGAAGAATATAGATGTTTGGCAAATCCACATCTTTTTAAAGATAGGGTTTTATGATGATCACAAAAAGGGAACTACTTTATAAATGTTTCGCAAATTATGTTTTCTATATCTAAGAACAGCAATTGCTATTATTAAAATTTTAGAAACATGTATTCCTATGGAAAAATTTATAGTACAAACTTTGACTTAAAAAATGTTTGAGTATAAGCTCTTAAAAATTTCATGAGCTTTTGAAAAATATGCCTTGAACTTTCTGAACAACTGTTTATTGATCATGACTCATTCATAAATTATTTGAAATTCATTAACATATAGGATTTAATCATGTAGCACATAAATGAAAATGTACGTCGTCCTATTTATATAAAAATGTGATTTTACTCACAGGAAAAAAGTCTACAAATGGAATGCAGTTCAAATGAGAGGAAACCAAACACCAACTGATTTTGATGTGCTGAGAGCAATTACTGCATCTCATTAACCAATTTACTTATTTAGTTGTTTCTTACCTAAAACTTATTATTTTTCCTACTTAATTCCCAGGTTGGCTCTTGTAAACATTGTCTTTTGTAAAATTGTCTCTTTTTTAAGCTTTAGAGTTTTATACTAATGTTCTCTTAGTTGGTATTTTGTCTCATGTGCCTAAAAATCAAAGTAAATTTTCCTGGGTTCATTCTCCTATAGTTCCCTAGGTTACATTTTAATAAACAATTCATCTTCACAGGTAGGCTACTTCTGTCAGGTAATATAATGGAATTAAGTCCAGTTTCCTTAAAAATTAAAATATATATCAAATAATAAATGTGATCGTGTTAAATACACATGCATATATTATAGCAGGCTATCTACAGGGAAAATAATTCAGGTCAGAATGTTATTAATATAAGTAGACACATAAAAGCAAATAAAACTAGAGGAAAGGGTGCACAAGGTGGTATGGCTAAAGATAAGCTGACAAATAATAGATAAAAGTTGATGGATATCATACTTGCTATGTCCTTCCTATGTAGGAGATGAAAATAATCTCCTGCATAGAGATAAAGAAAGATTTAGGAAAGAGAGGTCAAAGAAAAACAAAAAACAAAAACAAAAACAAACAAACAAACAAACAAAAAAAGACCTTTGATATTTTGGAAAAGAAGCAGTAAACAATCAAAGGGTTTCCTCTTTAAACACCTAAAACAGATGACAAATGAATACTGATGTACTGCTCTGCTGAATTTAGACAATAAGGGTGTGTTTCGAAAGCTTTACAAAGTGTTGGGATTTTTTTCCCACCAGTGGTCAGTAACCTTGAAAAGAAGAAGACATATGATCTCACTAATCCAAACATAACCGGTGACATCATCATAGAGTATGATAAAAGTGTGATGCCCGAGTTTTGATTAGTCATAGAAAACCAAAAATGTATTCAATGGGAAATTAACAATTAAAAAGCTAGTGCCTTCCAAATACTAGACACAATATTTGCATTTATATTTTGGATCTAACTAAACTTCAAAATAATGGTCTTTTTGTTTTTTACCCAACTACTGCACATGAAAAATGTAGCTTCAGGGATGTTGAGTGTCTTGGACAAGGTTAGTAAACAGTAGATATGGGATCATATTCAAGTCCTTGAACTCAAAGAAAAACAAAAACAAAAACAAAAACAAAAACAAACCAAAAAAAAATTTTTCTGTCAAAACAAATTGCCTCCTTAGGAAAAACAGAAATGTTGGTTGTTAGATTTGAATTCCAAAAAAGAAATGGAGAATAACTCAGAAAGTGAGAGAATTAGAAGGATAACAAGGCTCAATATTTCAGGATGATCATGAGGTTCTGGGCATCTTGGTGATGTGAGTTGCTACAGCAAAATGATTGTTATATTCCTTGGAGTTGAAGAGGTCAAAACATTTGAAGTAAATTTTTAAAATAGTGATGGCAGGATTTGTATTGGAAAGAAATATTGTAAAGTAGGTGGATCTATCAATTAGTGATGAAAAACCAAGAAGACTATAAATGACAAAGCTGAAAGCAATAGCAAATGTGATATGGTTGCACGGAGCTCAAAGAAGGAGGAGATTTTGAATAATATGGCTAAAGTAAAAATTAAAGATTCTGAGAATATTGAAAACAGAGAGACTTCCATTTTGGCTAGAACGAGAAGAACAGAGATCAAGGCACAAGGGAAAATATGCTTGTGATTGAGGTCTAAAAATCCCAAAGGTTTAAGCTATTGATAAAAGTCAGACTTTTCAGATTGAAGTGTTTTATCAGCATTCAGAATAAATACTACTGAGAAATTTATAGTGTCCTTTTTGGAAAAAGTAATCACCTCCCGGTGAGATACTGTCTACCTAATGGTCAGGTCCATATTAGGCACTTAATTGTTATTGTATTTCTTTCCTCATAGGTAGTTGTAAACACTGAATGCTATTTTTATGGAAAAATCATGCAGTCTTCAAAAAACTCAACACATACAAGTAGTAGTAATTTATTTTTGATCACAAAAACAAACTACAAGCAGGTGAGATAAATGAGTTACCTCCTTTGAGTTAACCAATAACAGTCTGACTTAATCTTTCTGCCACTGGTCTTTATATATACCCAGTGGAACAATAAGTATATTCAAGATATTTGTATATTCAATAAGATAAGTATATTCAATAAGTATATTAAAGATATTTCAAATTTCTAAAATAAACTCCTGAAAAGTCAATATTATAGGACAAAATTTATACATAATGCTAAACTAACAACATTCTGTGCAGTGAAAGATGTTTATTTGAAAATAATTTTACATTTAGTTGATGATAAGTAGCCAGATAATACATTTTCCATGAAAAATTCTGAAAAGGATAAATAAATACATTAACATTAACATCTGAGATTTGATCAGAAATGTATTCTTCTGTAACAATGTCTTTTTTGTCTCTGAAATAAAGTTTTATGACATGTTGTTATACTTTATCTGACGTACAAGGGTATTTCAAATTATTTCATGGAAAGAGTTCATGAAAAGATTCATATTCTAGTTTTCTATTTTAACGTGAACTTTTTGATGTACCCCTGTATATGCTAATTTTATTAATTATTGTCACCCCTACACAGACAGACAGACAGACAGACACACACACACACACACACACACACACACACACGCATGAATACAAGCACTTATCTCAGCCATCATCTCTTCATGGAGTAATTTAATTTGTTCAGGAGTTGTGTCCTAAACTCATAAAATAATAAATAATTAAGAAATATGATAGAACTTATTGCATGATTTCAGTAAGCTGAAAGGGATGTTTGCTCTGTAATTCTCACCATATCAAATGAAATTCTTCATTATACAAGCTAATGCCTGTCAAGAATAGTGAGTGAATTAAGTTAAAATGTTGTCTGGTGAAAGATATAAAGATTACTACCTTATGGGACAAGTTGCTTGCCCACAAGCAGGCATGATACAGTTAGAAAAGCTTCAGTTCCTTGCAACCTTGACCCTGAAGAGAAACCTGGGGCCTTAAACAACAAATGGTAGGCTCATGTGCCATGCTATTTGTTTTAGAAAACAGTAAACTCTGTGGAAGATGCTCCTTACAGCTCAAGTACATCCTTCCATTAAAGGTGATCTGCCAGAAATAGGTAGACAAAGAGATACCAATAGAATAAAATCTAATGCATAAATGACAGAAAAATAAATTACTTTCTTTTCCAAGCTAACTCAATTGATCGCTCATTATAATGAATATCTTAATTTATTTTACTGTCTCAGATTATTTTTAAAATTGCTTTAAGCTTGGTGAAAAATTCCACTGACTTGTGACACAATTTGAGTTCAAAATGCATTAATCATTTGAAAAATTTTTCTTGAATCCAGAAATGCTCATCTATTACAGATCATTTGTAAAACTGCTCTGAACCTATACAATATAAAGTTGATTGTATTATAGAGATAAGGCTAATCATAATTAAATTGGTTGCAAAAAATTTGGAATTTTTTATCACACTAATTAAATAAACATATTGGATAATTTAAGTTAATTTAAATCAACCAAATGGAATAACAAAGTTACCTATAGGATAAAGGTAAAATGATCTCTGTAAGTTCAACTTTCTAGGTTTTCATTTTCAAGTTTTTATGCCAAATAAAAGTTGAAGCCATATGTTCAAGTCTTCCTGTATCTAAAAAAATAAGCTTATGGCATTTCCCCATAAAATACATTTCAGAGTCCCAAGACTTAATAATTAGAGAGATGTTTCTGCATGGAATTCTGTAAATTGTCACACCTGTTTAGCTGAACAAAGAATGAAAATATGCAGACTTTGACAGAATTCAAGAACTCATTAAAAATAATTACATTTTACCAGCAGAAATTACTTAATATAGGAAAAACATCAGTCATTTTCAAGCAGTCATCGAGTAATTTTACATCACTGAAACTGAAAAATTAGAAGTGGAAAATTATCACAATTATATAAGCACTGCAATGTATAGAACATCTGTCACCAATGATAGGCAATTCAACATTTTACAAGGGGAACAATTGGTGCTTTCAATATTACAAGGCTAGAAGTAATTATTATACTTTTTTTCACTTTAAAAACAAAGAAAGCAATCATATAATTTTATAGTTAGTATGAAAATTTAACGTACTCTGAGTCAAAAGAAAGCAGGTATTCATATTTTCCACATGGCCATTTGTAGCACGATCATATACTTCATTTATGAGATGGTGTATTTAATATATTTTTAGCTTTTTAAACAATTTTTAAAATAAAAATTGATTTTATTCACATTATTAGTGTATATTTATCAAATTTGACAGAATTTCTTTTTTTGTCTCTCGGTCAATATTTATTTTACAGGAATCTAAGGAATAATGATAATAATAACAGAAATAGGCAAATGCTTACATGATATTATCATATGCCAGGCACCGTTCTAAGCTCCTCATAGTCATTAACTCACTTAAACCCACTGTATTACCAGGATACAAACAGGGATAGTGAGGCTCTGAGAGCTAAGTGGCTAGTCCAAGGTCACAGCAAGGAAGGGTCAAAGCAGAATTCAAACTCATGCAGTCTGATTTTAGATCCCATCCTTTATACTGGACTCTTTAAACCCAAGAATTTGCTTGATGGGTCTAGACATTTTTTTGGTTAATATTTTTTTTTAGAAACAAGCTGAGACCTGATCATATGAGAATTTTTCCCCTTCAATAGTTTTGGAAAATTGATAACCATATTGTTTCTATATTCATCATCCTTATTACCTAACCTTATGTATGCTATTTTAATTAACCTCCACAATAACCCTACAAAGCAAGCATTGTTACTTCCCCCATTTTACAGCTTTGTTAATAGAGATAGGGAGGATAAGTAACTTTCCTCAGTTTACATACAAAGTGGTATAGGAATTCGAATCCAAACTTGTGTAACTCCAGAACTGCTTTTAACTATTCTGCTAATATACCTTACTTATAAATTGAGTTCTGATTTAAAATTCTTTTGTTATCTCATAGAAATTTCATAATCAATTTTGTAACATTTACTTTAGAAATTATGTAAAATATTGTATCTTTTCTTTTATTATTTTAATTTATCAATATACAATGTAGTTGATTTTTGTGTCCCTTTACCCGTTCTTCTTTTTCTCCCCTCCCTCTCTCCTTTCCCCCCATCAATATTATATCTGTTCACTTATCTTAGAGAAAATTATATTAAGTGGAATAAGCCAGGCACAGAAAAAGAAATACCATATGTTCTCAGTTACATGTGGGAACTGATAAAAAATAAATAACTAAATAACTAAATAAATGGGGGATGGGGCGGTGAAAAAAAGACACAAGAATTTCAGAAAGCATGATTTTTAAAGTATAGTAATGAAAAGGTCCAGTGTTCTACTAAAACATGAAGATAAATCTGTGATTATTTTCTTTCTAAATATGGCAATAAATGTGTACAATACTCAAATATAACCCTGTGACTTCAGATTAAAAAATGCTTTATATCTATTCCTAAGTACATCTGTCAAAAGAGAATCATAATACTTTGAAATTTCCTTAAAATGAACAACATCCCTCCTATCTCTTACTCTCTTCACTATCAAACGTTTATTCAATATCTTTATGTGCTGCAAGATGAGGTTGTAAATTTGAATAGATCACAGGCTTTTCTGTTAAGGACGTTGTATCAGTAGGAGAAGTAAAGGAAGAGGATTTTGGAAAAGAAAAGGGAGACTTCATTCTAGAAAAGATATAAAATACAAGCAAGAACACAGAAAATGTTAACATGTATGATGTTCATAACACAATCTCTAGAACTATTTGATTAGAGCAGATGATTGGTTTAGAGAAATTCTGTTAGATATTTATAAAAGTAGATATGTCAGTTACATAAACACTTGAATGCCAGAAAAAGTAATACTGAGTTTGACTGTATTAGCAAAAGGGAAGAAATAAAAGTTGAATGAAGAGTTGTTTAGCCAAACAATAACAAAAGTAGAAACAGCTAAAATTAATTGAATGCTTACTATGTTTATGCCATTTTAAAAAACCCATGAGATGAATGTTGATAATTCTCACAATTTTTCAGATTAGGAAATTAAAATTTAGAGAGTTTAAATAACATTCTGAAGGTTGGATAGCCAGGGAATTGCAGAAATGATCTTGAAACACAAGCCTGCCTAATTCCAATGACAATGCTGTTAAACATGTCTTTGTTTCCTATCTCATCTATTCAACACAAACAGGGAAAATGTGCTTTATTTTCTTCATATTATAGATGAACTAAGTGCAGATCAGAGACCTAAAATTTGTACATAAATGCTATAGTCTCACAACCAAACTTATATAACTTTCAAATCCATCTTCTTTCCACTATATAACATGAGCAAGTGGAAAGTAATTACAGCCTTTTGAAAAAGAAAGTAACTTCTAAAATAGTATATTTCAAAAATTAAGTTGGTAGTAGTGTGTAGAAATATTTTGGGAAGACATAATGTACTTATCATACCTACCCAATTCTCTTTCCCTCTAAGTTCACACTCTTGACAGTGTTCAATTTACTGAAGCATCCTCATTAATAGTTGTGAATTTTATTTTTAAATAATTACCGTAATACAGTGAAGTAAGGACAACTTTGCAAGAAATAGAGCTTTATGCCTAATTATGCGTATTTGTTTTGAGTTAAATGCCAAAAATTATGTTACTACTTGACAGGCCTTGTTTAGTGTCACTGAAGAGTTGCCTGTTTCAATGAAAACAGAAAAAAAGTTCTGAAGATTGAAAGAGAGAGAATGAGAGAGAAAGTGCCATTGACATTTGTGATTCTGATATTAGTGGTGTAGTTTTTTTCAGATGAATTCTCTCACAGGAAACTAGACAAGTTCTATTAGAAAATACACTGATGCCAACCTGCACAAAGTCCTTAAAGAGTAAATAATATCAGGCAGAACTAGAAAATATGAGTAAACTCAAAAGTTTGTCAACAGAAATGATCTAACCTGAAGAACAGAGAGAGGAAGAAAAATGATGGAACCTAAATGAAGAGAGCCTCAGTGACCAGTAAAAACACTGAGTCTACCTTACGTGTAATTGTAGAAGGAAACAAGAGAGATATTTTGGCAGTAAAAATTAATACAGCAATCATGGTCTAAAGCTTCCCAAATTTGGTGAAAAAGATTGTGTTACAAATCTAAAAAAGCAAACTTGGTTCAATCTCCAAGTAAGACAAATACCAAAAAAAAAAAAAAAAAAAAAAAAAAAGAAAAATCACTGCTAGGCAGAACACAGTCAATATTCAAAATATAAGATTATTAAATCAGCTAAAGAAAAAAAGAGATATTCATAAGGAATAATGATAACAGACTTTTTATGAGGAAATGATGAAGGCCAGAAAACAATATATAAAGTCATTGAATTGTCTTAAAATTAAAGCCAGAAAACATGAGTAAGCGAAAGCCAAAGTAAGTAGAAAAAAGAAAAGGAGAAGAAGAAAAAAATAAGTAAAACAGAAGCAATAGGGAAAAGTAGCTAAGCCAACATTTGGTACTCTGAAAGGAGTGACAATGTTAATAAAATCCTCACAAGATTGATCAAAGAAAACAAAAGTTAACGACGTTACAAATGAAAGAACATATATTACTTCATATATGAAAAGAGCAATAAGAGATTATTATTAACATCATGCTAAAAAGCTAACAACAAATATTCAATGAGAAACTTCCCTGGAAATCACAGCTTCCAAAATTTGACAAGAATTGGAAAATCTGAGTATCTTTGTACTCTGTTAAAGTAACCTTATCAAAAAACTTTAATATATTCTAGGCAAGAAATTTCATCAATGAATAAGATCAAATATTTATACATGAAAATACAGAACCTCTTTCAAAAAGTGGAAGCCAACCTAAAAATTATAATGTAACCTGAAAAAAATATTACTAGAAATCTGCAGATCAATTTCCCACATGAAGTCTGACAATGAAAAGTAATAATAATCCAAGGTAAACTACATAAACTTCTTCCTATTCAATTCCTAAAGAAACTATGTATACCATTAAATGTGTCAGATTAACTTGTGTAAATATTTACCATAAATTATAATTCCAAATTTTATAAATACTAAGCTTTAGAATTGATTTTGCATGTAGTATGCCTATCAGCTCATATAACTTACAATATTTTTTAAAAAGTCACTTATGAAAGCAAGTACTAGTTCATTTGTCTACATGGCAGGGGGTTAGAACAAGGATTGAATTGACGGAGGTTAATTTTCCAACCTCTATTAGAATTGAGTCTCAAAATAGGATTAAAGTTCAATTAGTAAAAATGAAGAAAGTTATATCTGATTTATATCCTGCTAGCATTCCCTTCCATGGACAAAATTCTATTCTTTATAAATTCTACCCACTGTTAGAGATTATGAGAAAGAAGAAATCTGCATTACACTAGACAATATTCTGACTTCCTCTGATTTGAACTGCTAGCCAAATGTCTGACACTGTTCTCGGCTAGTCAGATTGGACCTCTTGTTACCTGCCGAAAATGATACCAAAAGTTACCACACTCTGAAGTTGGTTATTCTTACAATGACATGCCAAGACCTCCTTTAAGTCACTCATCTTCTGACCAGAGATACTAGCATGCCTTGCAAATAAATCTTCCTGAACTTTATGAAACTAAAATTGTTTTCTAGCTTTAAGTTAGTCCTAAAATAAGGCAAAAGAGTTTATTTTCTGACAATCACTTGTTTCTACATCAAACTCATATTTGAAAATAATTGTCAGGAACTGGCCATATGTAATATGAGAATTTTAACATTTCTTCAAATTGCTCAAAAAAAATACATCTTGAAATTTTTTTTTGCAATAAATCTTATGAAATTATAAAATTGGAATAAATAGCTTTTTAATGGATGCATAAATCTTATATAATATGTTCAAGTTTGGGATTACAATGAACAGTGCATTTTCATACAGTTTTAGATTATATTTTAAGTATAAATTTTACTTTCATGTCTGAAATTGCAGTTTAACCTTACAGCTATAATTCATATTATATTTCATAATATGAGGTGTCTGAAAAACTAGTCTTGATTTTCTAAAGGCTCACTAGTTTTCAGATAGGATTAGTGTACTGTACAACTTACTTCTTTGCAGTCCTGATTTAAATTTGCATTAGATGTAGGTTATTAAACTGTTTCTGGCATGATAGCAATAATATTCTGAAAGATATCTTTTAGTTCCAAAATTCTGTCTGGAATAAAATTCAATGACAATGACAACTTGGAATAAAGGCTAAGTTTGTAATAATCACTAATTAATAAGTCATTGAAAATATAAAGTTTCTGAACTTTTAATTATTGAAACATAATCTCAATGTATGAATCTAGTTTCTTTCTTTCCTTCTTTCTTTCTTTTTTTTTGGTGGCTGGCTGGTATGGGAATCCAAACCCATTACTTTGATGTTATTAGCATCATGCTCTTCCAAGTGAACTAACTGGCCAGCCCTGTGAATCCAGTTTCACATATCCAATAAAATATATTGATATGCAGAATACATTGCAGTGTAAAAAAAGATTATACATATATTTGTTCCAGAAGGTTTTTGAAAAAAAAAAAACACAATTGTAAAATAGTATTAAAAATGTATGGGATAACTAGATAAATATAGAACTACTTTATAAGTTTTGAAAATGTGATGCTTTCTGTATACTTTTGGCTAAGACTTTAGGTCCCAGAATAATGCCAAAAAAAAAAAAAATCCCTATTATAGTTACTAAATCTATTAATAGGGCTGAAATTCTAGCTTGCTCAGGATAGCACCAGTTTATATTCATGGTGTATAAGACCTAATATTGCTGAAATACTAATTCTCCTCCATATGAAGTTACCATTTGTTCTGGATTATCAGAACTAGTAGTTTAACCAACTACTAGTATTGATAGTTGCATTAAAATAAACAAGAATGGGTTTATTAAATCACCACATTGCACTTTAAATTCTGCCATGTTTTTCTCTTGGGTGTGAGATATACATAAGCAAATAATCATTTTAACATGAGGATAATCTGATTAATTAACCAGTGATAACCAACCTCTCTTTTCCCAATCCTTTCCATATGTACAGTATATTATATCTGTCATTTAAGGACACATTGTGGGATTTTGAAGACCCAAGCAGCCACAAACAGCTAACTCCTCATCTCAGTTGGTAGCAAGAGAAGGATACTGATAATGCTGCCCTGCCAGTAAGTTGGGCTAGTGAGAACCACAGGAAAGTATGAATTATATCTATATTCCATATGAAAGAAAAATTGAGGCGGAACAGTTTTGTCACAGAGTTTATACAGAGTTGTTTATATGTTCTTTCTATATAGGTTTGGTCATTTATTGTATGGCATATATCAGGGCAGGGATTGGTAAACTGTAACTGTGAGCCAAATGTGACCTTCCACCTGTTTTTGTAAACAAGCCTTTTTGAAACATAGTGAAATTCACTCATTTATGTACTGTCTATGGCTGTTTCACCCTACAACAGCTGAGTTGTGTTATTGCAATAGAGACCATATGATTCAGGAAGTCTGTAATATTTACTATCTAATCCTTAAGAGAAAAAAAAATTGCCTACATCTTGGATAAATCTACAACAATTTTCATATTATATTCTTCAATGATGAGTATTTATTATTCTACAATGAATACAATGTAGTAAGTTCTACAGAAACCATTTGCATTTTCGTAAAAACTTGTTTCAAATTTATGATTCCCTCGATTAATGATGAATATGTATTTTCCCCTGAATTATGTCACTATTAACAATCCACCATAGGATATTAGTGACATCGTTGTGAATATGAAAACGGGAAGACACACATTAGTTGAAGAACCATTGGCATCTATTTCAAATGTTTGTAATTATTTTAGAAGACTGCCTGGGGATGTTGAATTTTGTGCAGATACAGAAGATATTCTTACATATCAGTCTGTGATGCGTGTCTTTTCATTTAGAACAAATGACTGCCCCCAAATTATTTTTCTCATTTTTGATTGCAAGATACTCTGTACATACAGAAAAGTAAAGTGATAGTTGTAAATGTATTGACTCAATTAAGCAGATAACTTCACACACAGTTGAAAGAAGCCAGCTTTATATTAAAATCGGTGGCTTCAGGTAGATAATCGGTTAATTCTGATAACAATTTGATTTTGTCCCTCCAACTCATTAAATTAAAATAGAACTTTGCAAGTTTATTTTTTTGAAACCAAGACATCTGACAGTATTGGAAATGCTATCGTGAATTCACTAAAATGTTTAAACATCAAGTTGTTCGTTTCTGAGGTAAAATTATAAACACAAATATTGTTAAGTATATCATGGTATATACACTGTTTTAATCAGATTGAGAAAAATATAAAACAGAAAATATACTTAGAATTCATTGTGGTACACACATACTTCCTATTATGATCCAAATTGGTTGTGATATTCACATAGTTAAAATAAAACCTACAGTTGAAAAATTTTACATATAATTTTAAATATCTGCAGAATAATAAAAGTAAATTTTTGTGACAAAGAAATTGTTGAGAAAAACAAGTGTAACATGACAGAATGTGCTTTTCTTGCTGCTGTCCATCACCATTTGAATTTTAAAAATGTTTGAGCCTTTGTAGAATGGCTTTGAAAATTAACCTAAGGGTTCTAAGGAAGTTTTGATATTTCAGTAAAAGGATACTCTAAATTTTGGTGGTATCTTGTTTACAATCAGCTTTGAGATTTTAATCAAGCAACTTAACACCAAAGAAATCAACTTTTGAGAATTTTAGTGAATTGCATTTTTTTAAAAAAGTATTAAAATTTATTTTTCCACAATGCAAGGAAGAAACTTAGCAAATTCAATGATTAGAGTTCAAAAGTGTACAACCATTTTATTTTATATATATATTTTATTTTAATTTATCAATATATAATGTAATTGATTTTCATGTTCTTTTACCAATTCCTCTTTCCCTCCCACTCTCTCCCCCTCCCCCTCCCCATCAACATCATATCTGTTCACTTGTCTTAAGTTCAAGAAATTGTTGTGATTGTTAAAAGTGTACAAGATTTTAAATAGTGTGCTTCAGAATAGATGGACTTGTGGGAAACAATTGAAGCAAATCTGTTGAAGGGGCTCCTGTATTTCATGGATAAATTTATGAACTAGAACATTATGGAAATAAATGGAAATATTCTATAACTTTGCAGCATCTAAATTTGGCCAAATATTCCAAAAGGATCATAATCTATTTAATAAGGATTATCTTGGAAAATGTCAAAGAAAATAATTTTAAACAGAGTAAAAAAAATATGGCTGCTATGAAAATATTTGATCTACATATTTTATATGAAAAGATAGATTTGAGAATACCATTCCTTTAGCAGACTTTCTTTTGAGATTAACAAGAAACTCAACACATGTTCAGGGAAAATGTCCTCAATTAAAAATAGCATGGTCCAAGATAAGTGTCAAGAAAAGCCATTAATACTTTCAAATTTATTAATCATAAATGCAACTTTGAAGAGGGTTATAATTTTGTGAGAAATTAAAATAATAAGACCATATTTAAAAATATCTATTCTTCAGAAAAATACTGTCAGCAGAGATTTGGGATAAATATGGCCAAACACAGTTTCTGCTTATTTTGTAATGTCCAGATAATCAGTATAAAATACTTTAAAATGTTTCCTTTGATATACACAGAATATTATAATTGTTTTCTTCAGAAAGAATTTTATTTTAAAAAAGTTAATAGAGCTACGTTGTCTGCCTATTTAATAAAACAAACTTACCAGTCAACAAATAAACATTTCAAATATTACATTATTGTAATTGCCTTTAGCCACCTCTTTTATTCGAAAATGACATGGTTTGAAAGATAAATTACACGGTCACCTATGTATGTAGGCTGGCATAAGATACTGTAAATCATTTTTCAACTCATAATCTATCTCAAGGATATAGAAGAGTTCAGCGAAAAAGATCTAAACACATTTCTTTGAAGAGATTTGGAGTTCTAACTGCTTATGTTGTAATTACCAATCCCTCCTACTACGGGGTAGTGGCAAATTACTATAATATAACTTCAAATCTCCCTCAACTCAGTCAGGTGGGAAGGCCTGGTAAGAGAAACGATGAAAAATACTACCATTCTCTGGAATTTGGAAGATATACATATTTTGTTTCACTCCCACAAAAGGAGGAATCTTTAGGTATCTAATTGTGGCTGGACATACCATTGCCTACATTTTGATGAGGGACCCATATTCTGAGGGTGAACTACATTTTTGAGAAAAATGAAAAACTGTAGAAGAATTCAAAGATGGGAATACTTTAAAGATAGTTCTGTTGGTTAAACATTTAATCAATAGCTAAGAAACTATTGGTTTAAACATTGATTTCACTTTATTTCTTTGAATTCGTCTGAAAAGGGATAAACAAATTTTACTCTTTATAAAAGGAGCCTATCTGTAATGACATGTTTACCTAAGGAACTGGTAGATATAACTATGCAAATTATGTGCAAAATGTGCACCATTTCAAAAAAATATTTTAGTACTTAAGGACAAATATTTTATCTTTATCTTTGTGAAAAATATATGTCAACTGGTGTCTAAACTCCTCATATTATGGAATATTTAGCAGTACAGTTGACTGAGCAATGCAGGTTTTCAAGGCACTGAACCCCCAAGCAGTTAAAAATCCTGCATCATTTTGATCAAGGCTATGCTGCACTGGGTGAGAGCTGGGGGTAGGGGGTGTAAGGTACTTAACTAATTAACTGCTACTACTTATGTGAATGCACAACATACATAATCATAAATTTTCCAATATAATTATTGAAAAAAAATCTACGTGTAAGTGGACCTGCACAGTTCAAACCCATGTTGTTCAAGAGTTTGCTGTATAATCACTTAATTATATTAACTAAATTGATTTAAACTTATTCATAAAAAGGTCAGAGTATATAATTTTTAAGTTGTATTTTTCACTAATAAATGAAACATTCCAAGTGTAATTTAATTTGAAATAATTAAGACAAATTATTTATATGTATGCACACATGCACACACGCATATATTTTTACCTGAAAAATGTCCTTCATGTTCACATAAGAAATTATTGGCAGTAATATTGCTGTAGTTCCCATGGAAACAGATATTTAGCTGACACTGTCCAATTATTTCTGAACAATCTCTACCTATAAAAATGAAAGAAAGTTAATTTTTCAGCATTTCAGCATGAGTCGGGCTAACTTACACTTTTTGTCACCTATGCCACTAGAGTCAAATGAGAATTTTCAAGTCATTTATAGAAAGATGCTCTGTGAATAGTATTGGGATTAACTTCTGAAATTGCCTTGGTACTTCCTTAACACAGATTTCAAAATTACCCTTGGAAAGACTGGCTTAAGTGAATTTTAGAGCTTATACTGGCTTATTAAGATCTTCAATTAAGTCTTATCACACAGCCTCTTCAAGCTTGACTCCAGTGACATCACCCCGAGGCACATGGGGGAAGGACCTTGCTGGAGCCCCCTAAAGTCTGCCCAACAAAATTCGTTAGATCTCTGAGTGTGCTCTCACAGACTTATCTGCTGCTCACCCTTCTTCCTCTCTCATGACCAAAGAAAACAACCAATCTGTTATTTGTTTTCCTATGCTGTCATTACCAACCATGTCAACTATTTCCCTTTGTTAGGTCAACCTGGTCTTTCTCATTTCCTTTGCTTCTCTCCATGTGTCTGTGGAAATCCCATTAAAGGAAACTTTTTCATGAGTCCCCAAACTTTAAATGTTCTCTACACTTTTTAAATCTTTCTCTTCACTCTTCTTTGATGACCCGAATTCCCCTAGTAAACTCTTAATTAGACATAGTGTATATTGTTTTAAGCCCCTACTTCAACCTCAGGTAGTATAATTTACATTGTTTATAGATTTCCCTTTCTCTGGCTTCATTATTCACCCAATATCTTCTTTTCACAACCTTTCTTCATCATTGCTTTTCATTTAGCTTATTACATCCAGTTACTAATTATATCATAATCTTTTCAAATTTTTCACTATTATCTATCAATCACTTTATAGACACCACACTAACATCCATTAAGAACTTTACTCTTGGCTCACAATTACCTTTTCCTCTCCAATTCTACCAGACAACTTCAGTGCCTTCTTCCCAACTAAGTAATTCCTCAACTTTTTCTACCGAGATGCTTACTTCATTTCTACATTATCACCCAGAACTGTTTACCAAATGGACATTTCATTCAATGACTAAAAGCCTTTACATTTTCCCGCTAATCTTATTTTCTTAACATATGATATATTAAAAGAGATGTTGGGAATATGTGATAATAGGTATTTTAGGATAAAGCATATATGTTTCTAAGAAACCCTCTTTCAATAAGCAAAAATCCTATTTTAAAAGATGCCTGACAGGATTTTTATATGTCTAGAATTCAAATTCAGCCCATTCTAAGGAATCTACAAAAAATTGTAAAATGTAACTTGTGTTTTGGTAACAGTTTATGAATTCAGTTTATTTTCCTATTTTAATAAAAAAGTGATTTTTAAAAAATAATCTTACCTGTAAATGGTGGGCAACAGATACATTCATATCTTTGCTTGTGCCATTTTTCTCTTTTATTAATGCAACTGCCATTATTGTTACATCCTTCATATGAACATGCATCAAATTCCTGGCAGTATTTTCCAGAAAATGGAGGCTGACAATGGCAGCTGTATATCTTACTCCAAATTTCGCTAAGACATTTTCCATGACCAGAGCAAAATTCTGAACTTGGAGATTCCTGGCAGAATTGCTGTTTCACTGTCACATTTAGTCGAAGTCCCAGTTGACAAAACAATGGACCACTTGCCATTACTGTAATAAAATAATGTGTTCCAACACTCAGCCATTTAGGATTGACAGCGTGCATCCCTTTTAGCTTGCAACCAAAAAGTAACTGATCTTCATTTGTGGTATTTTGCAGACAGTCAATGAAAGATGCTTCAGAAACATTCATTATATTTATTTCTGGAGATGGAAGAGATGGTTCGGAAGAAATTACAAGAATGTCTCCGAACTGAATTTGCAACGGGCAAATTTGGGGAACAACTCGATTGCCTGAAGTATTCATTTTAGTGTTTACATCCAATAACCAGCAATCTCTGTAGATGTCGGTGCAGATGTTTTCTGTCAGTGTCCAATTCACCACATACGATGAGGGCTGTGGATGCCATTCTTCCACCAATCGCCGTTTACATTTTGGATTTCCATTTATAAAAGGGCTATAAAAAACCACCAGGGTCAGAAGAATAATTGATTTGATAATCATTTCTAGGCAATCGTATTTTACAATTTATCATAAAAGTGTTGTAAAGAATTGCCACAAAATGGTCTTTAAGTATTACTGGAAATTTTCATGCAGAGATGTTGTTTCTGGATTTGAGGGAATTCACTTTTTTCCCCTATTCCCAAAGTGCAAGTGGCTTTATTGACAGTGGACTCTGATCAAGAAACAGTAGAGTTCAAGTGTTCTAAATAGCCCTTTAAACAGAAAAACATACATTTTTAGCAAAGATTTTTTTTTCCAAATTACTTAATAATATAGAAAATACTTAGCTGTTTTCTTAGATCAAGCAATAGCCTATACCACAAAGAGTATCATCAGCAGCTGGGACTTTCTTTGGGAAACAAGGCCAGGAAAAAACATGGCCAAGATGTATTGATCTGGTCCAGCCATTATGTAATCACCCACTGTTGAAAAGTTGTGGTATCATGACATAATTAAACCCGAAACTTACTGCAGTCTCTTGTATAGTCTTTTAAAACCAAGCTCCAATCTAACTGAAAAACAGCAAGAGTCAAGGTTTTACTTTTTTGGATAGTTTCAATTTTCTTCAGATATAAGTATTTCTCTTCTGATTAGTTTTGGAAAGGCACCTTAAAACCACACAAAATAAGAGTAAATATGGTTTAAATACAATTTTTTTTGTAATATTTTCATAAAAACATAAGCCTGAAAGTGCTTGCTGGTGATAACCATGCTCGTCCCAATGGTAATCCAGGAGGTTTGGGCTCCCCTGTACACGAAGGACTCACAGTACACAGGTGATGAAACTTAGAATGAGTGTTCACTCAACTTCTTGTGCAGGAATGATGGATGGGTGACAGGCAAAGAGGGAAAGGAAGTGTACAATGGAGTAATGAACATATTATAAACAAAAGTAATACAGTTGTAACTTTCTCTTTCCTCACTCACTGCTGGTGTGAAACAGGGAGCCAGTGTATCAATTCTGTTGAATGACATCATGCCAGAAAGCAGAAAACCAAACAGAGATTCTGAGATTTAATATATTGACCTAATTGCTTTTTTTTTTTTTTAAAGTAACTACCAATTATTGAGGGCTTTCTCTGAGAAAATCATGCTGTAATCCTTACAACAAAACTCAGATTCTAAGAAAGGTAAATGAGTGTAATAGAAAAACACGCTCTTTAAATCTCAGTTATATTATGTATTCTTTCCATATTCATAGGCAACAGAGCATTAATCCCCTTTACACAGATACACTGGGGAAAAGTACACGTAATTAATTAGGTAGTATCGAAGACTGAATTAGACTATGTAAGCATCTGAATCATTCAGTAAATTGTAGCTTTCATTTTTGTTATTGTTCAGTTTCACCTAGCAAGTAAGTGGCATACCTTGGATTAAAATTTAGGTTTTTAAGTTTCAAAATCCCCGCATTTTCTACTATATCATGACTACCAAATATTATTAGAATAATTTTATGCCATTATAAGATGTGATCAATTTGTTAATTCATATTAAAAATTTATGGTAAACACAACAGCTTAATGGCTATTTTAGATCATGTAGAAAATAAATTTGAGTTAGAAATTACCTCTTTGCAAATTTGGTTCTAAATATCATGGCTAAAAAATATAAGTTCATGTAAGTGATTGTATTAGTCCGTTTTATGTTGGTATAACAGAAATACCTGAGACTGGGTAATTTATAAAGAACAGAGGTTTATTTGGCTTACGATTCTGGGACAGCTGCATCTGGCACAGGCCACAGTCTGCTTCTACTCATGGCAGAAAGTGGCAGGCAGCTGGCAGGTACAAGCAGATAATATGGTGACAGGAAGCAAGAGAGAGAGAGAGATGGGAGGTGCTAGAGACTTTTAAACAACCAGCTCTCATGGGAACTAGTAGAGTAAAAACTCACTCTTTAATCCCCCCACCTAGGGAAAGCATTAATCCATTCATGAGGGATCCACCCCCAAGACTCAATCAGTTTCCAAAACTGCCACATTCAGGATCAAATTTCCACATGAGCTTGGGTGGGGCAACACATCCAGACTCTATCAGTGATATGTGATACTAATATGTATATGGAAAAGTTAATAACATAACTTTTATAGAATTAATGTTCTGTATAATCATATTTATTTTAACTTCTGGATTTAAATTATTAATCTTGCTAAACATTTAAAGAAATACTTTAAACACATATATTTCAACCCAGTCTAAGTGCAAGGCAATATACTATATACTAGAAATTTATCAATGATCAAGTGAAATAAAGTTTCAATATAAACAAGTAAGAACTTAATGAAGGATTACAATTATTAGTCAAGCAACATCACCAAGTTGCTTTAAAAAAAATAGTCTAGAGGGCTATGGACATTTAATCCAATTTGGGAAACATGTTCTAAGTTCAGATAATGAAATCATCTGGGAAAATTGCCAAGGAAGAAGTATTCCAGTAGAAAACATCTATCTAAAGATTTTGAATTAAGTGTGACACTGAACACCTTTAAGAAAATAAGAGAAGTGGAGCTTCTAAGTGTAGAGGGAAAAGGAATTATGATGGACGATAAGCTCTTGATTTAGAGAGATTATATGAAGAAGGAGCAGGCATTGTCAGTAGAGGAACTTGTATTTTATCTGAGGTCAATGGAAAGCCTCTTGAAGACTTCACATAGTGGATTACAAAGGGAAGATTTTATTTCAGTGACGTCAGTCTAGTTGCAGGGCAAGGAACATATTGTTAGTACCATTAGAAGAGTTGAGACACTTTTGGTACTAATCTGCTGAAACAATAGTGCTGACTGATTAATACAGTGCCAATAGAAATATAACAATGCTGGTGGAATTTTGAAATAATAAAATAGTAGAATTACAGGGTGTCAAAGGCTGTTGACCTAAGGAAAGAGAAAGAAACACAAGAGGACCAGATGGAGAAACAAGATGGCAAGGGAGAGGGGGATGTTTGAAACACTTATGCATAAATCAAATTAAGGGTGTATATGAGTGATTTTATTGTATAGGTATCCAGAAATCAATTGTACATGTACAAATAGAGGCACAGAAAGGACAGTTGGCCTTTAGAAAAACAATAACAAAAAATGCTAGAAAAATCATTAGGCAGCATTGAAATATTTTTGTGGCTATAAATCACAAATTTACAGTAATATGAACCTGCACAGGTTTATTGTTTTCCCAGTAGCCTACTTGAAAAATATTCAATAAAAATTAAGTAGCAAATGGGTTTAAACAAGCATACTCACCAATTTATTTTCACAAGTAAATGCTGGGAAGCAAATTACATTTGCACTGAAGCAAATTAAGTCTGTTGACATTTTTAGACTGGCTGCAGATGTGAGCTTGCATTATTGCAGGGTTAATCTTGTACTTCTTAAAACTCTCTGGGTCCCTAATTGTGCATTTATGTTCTCAAAAAGAAAGTCGCTTGATTCATTACATTTCTGCCTCATGAAAACTTAAATAAATAAAAATAGCAGCAAAACAACAGCAATAGAAAAACCTCTATGAGGTCAGTTTGCATCTATACATACCGAATACAAAATACTTTGGATTTTATTGGGAAATAGAGTAACATAAACATCACATGAATAAATTAGAATAAAGTGCTGTAATCTAGACTCAAAAGATTAAGGATAATGGTATGTGACTCAGTTGTTCATTTATGAAGAAACTACCAACTCTGTTCGAAGTAGCAAACCAAATGGCATTCTCCTCACTTTTTATTTTATTTTATTTATTTTTTAAAATTAATTTAATTTTATTTTACTTCTCAAAATACATTGTACTTTATTTTCATGCCCCTTTATCCTTTCCTCTCCACCCCACCCCCATTGTATCTGTGCACTTGTCTTAAATAGTTCAAGGATTTTTTGTGGTTATTCTGTCTTCTTTCCCCCACCCTTTATTTGTTTGTGTGTTTATTTATTAATTTTTATCTCCCACAAATAAGTGAGGAAGTGATATTTCTCTTTCTGTGCCTGACTTGTTCCACTTAATATAGTATTCTCTAAGTCGATCCATGTTCTTGCCAGTGGTAGTATTTTATAGCAGAGTAGTATTCCATTGTGTAGATGTATCAGTTTCCTTATCCACTCATCAGATGATGGACATTTCGGCTGGTTCCAGCTCTTTGCTATTGTATATACAGCTGCAATAAACATTGGAGTACAGGTATCCCTTCGTCATGATGATTTCCATTCCTCTGGATATATTCCAAGCAATGGGATCACTCGGTCATATGGTAGATCTATCTGCAATTGTTTGAGGAACCTCCATATCATTTTCCATAAAGGCTGCACCATTTTGCAGCCCCACCAACAGTGGATAAGAGTTCCTTTTTCTCCTCAACTTCTCCTGCACTTATCGTTCTCAGTCTTTTGGATGTTAGCTATCCTAACTGGAGTGAGATTGTATCTCAGTGTGTTTTTGATTTGCATTTCCTGGATGCTGAGTGTTACTGAGCACTTTTTCTTGTGTCTGTTGGCCATTCGTATATCTTCCTTTGAGAAATGTCTGTTCAGCTCCTTTGCCCGTTTTTAATTGGAGTAAAGTTGTTTGAGCTCCTCACTTCTAAACTCATATATATGGTCATAGTGGGTTTAAGAGTTAAAATCAGAAAGTATTTTTATCCCATATAATATTGCCATTACTTTCTTGTAAATTCTTGAGCCAAGAATTCCAGAAACCCAGGGACTATGATAGAGCAATTTACAGCATTGTGGGTAATTACAACCGTAGCATCACTTGGCAGCTATATGCTACCCGAAAAATATTTCACAGAAAAAAAAATTGTGTAATTTTGGATTATATAAGCTATATCACTTTTACAATAGGTTTGTAGTTAGGTTATTCTAACAAATAAGCCCAATTTAGATTCAATAATTAAGAAAACATGAATAATATTTCTTGAGAGTACATATAAAAATCATCTTAAGTAGTACCTTTAAAAAAATAAGGATACAGGTTTGAACAAAAAAAAATGTAAATAATAAAAGATTTAATTATAACATACTTATTATAGTTTTTGTCTTATAACAGGCTTTCAATAAAATATAATTGGGTGAGGATTGTAGATAGTGTAGGTAACTTGCTTGTATTTGTGTTCAATATGCAATATTATAGACTGTGGAAGCTTCTAACAAGTCTGTAGTTGATTCTATACATCAGTGATCTTTTTCATTTTAGACCCCATTATGAAGTGTGACCTTCACAATGAACAGCTTTTTATTTTTATAAATTTTATATTTTTAAAACATATACAAAAAGGGACAGAAGTGGAGGAGATAAAATTAAAAGATATAAACTTTCTAATATTTTATTCCCACACTCTACAAGGTGCACACAGATTTTAGACACCACAGAATGGATTGAGATGACAGATGGAGAATGAAAATGTGTGTTTTAGAAATGCCAATATAGCTAACAGCAACTTGGAGGATAAAAATTCTAGGAGGGAGTCCGGAAAAATGGCAAAAAGGGTAAATCCTAAAATTCAAGTTGAGATAAAAGCCATGGAGAAGAGACAGTCAATTTAGAAAGAAGAATACACAGAACATAGTTATAGTAGGACATGGGATTAAGCAAAATGGTTTAGGTGGAAAATGACAAAGGTAGAATATTGGAAAACAATCATGTCAAGAGAAAAGTGAAAATGGTATCTTAAACTAACTCTGCATTTTGTTAAGAAAAACAACAGATGAAAAGATTTCCAGAATTTTTATGGAATTATTACTTACATCAATTATGAAGTGAGTTTACTAAATTTGATGATTATAATACTGTTGGTAACCTCAGTAACTTTAATTAATTGATGTTATAGGAGGAGATGGATTTGTATGACATGGTGCATTTATACATGTTAAAGTAGAGAAAAATCAAATGTAGAAAATTCTTTGAAAAAAATTGTGCAAGAAAAGAAAATGAATGAAGAAGTCATCAGAATAAAATGAAAATCTCATTTAAGACTTCAATTTCTACAAAAAAACTTTATTTAAACACAGAATTCTGGGTTGGGTAATGTAGTAAAATCTTATACATTTGTTTCCTCAGCATCCATTTTGAATACAAGTTTAACTTTCTCATACCAGAAGCAGGACTCAGTCACTCTTGACACAGTGTCCAGTCTGCAACCCATCCAAATGGCTTAAGCTGGTGACCAGAAACAAGAATGTAGTGGCATCTCTCCAGCCTAGCAACCTGGGTTCCTGGATTTCCCACTGCTTCCTTTACATGCACGAATCAGGCATTTGCAGTGAACTTAAAGTGAGTCACACCATATTCCCTTGTGGGTAATGCAGTTATGGAAAGAACTCGACAAGAAAACAATCCCAGTCATTTGGAGAGATGGAGTCAGGAAGTTTATTACGCTAGTGGGACAGGAACACTAGTGGGACCCAGGTGAAGTCCCGTTCTGAGATCCTGGGACGCTGAGTGCAGGGAGAGTTGTGGTTATATACTTTTCTTCAACAGGCATGCAAGCCTTTTACTGGCCCTGTCTGTATCCAGGCAGAGTCATCCAAGCCGGGGGGCTTCATAAACCAGGTGAGGGGCTTCACCAAGCAGGGTTACAGAGACAGCAAATGTGGTCAAGGGGCTTTTTGTAAACCCAGAAGACAGCTTCTCTGAAAGAGGCAAGCAGCAAGGTTTACAGAAGCTGAAGATACTATCAGACATTAAACACTAAGCCAACTCTCTGGTGTCTTTCACAAGCAAGCACATTCCAGCTGCAAAATTAAAACAAAGGGACTTAGAAATCTACTTTTTGGCCAGTTGCCATATTCTTTCTGTGCTTGGCTCAGGTGTCCTGCCTCGCCTTGAGTGACCTGGGGACGGAGGACTACTTTTCAGATTTGATTGTGGCCTCCCTGCCAGGACCTTTAAGTAAAAATCTTTGAACTTGTTTTTCATTGTGGTGTGTATTGAACGTGTTCCTTTCAGTGTAAGAACTAGGGGCTGCCACAGGCCAGGTTTATTCAGGGATGGCAAGGTTGAGGGATTGGGGGAGGAGGGATAAACTGGACACAGGTTAGACAAAAGCCACGAGGACATCTGCTAGTATAAACGGGTTTCTCATGTGAGGGAGCCCCTGTTGTTAGGTCAGACAACTAGGCACTAGGTCGTCCTACAGGTAAAAGAAAAACTCCATTAAAGATCTGAATTTTAAGACAAGTAAATGACCGGTGGCTGCAGTGAACAATGTCACTAGCTTGGACATGGACAACGATAACCCTTCCTCTCGTTATTTCACATCTAGAATGGAAATATTTTACTATTGTTGAGATTTAAGAGTTCTTTGCATATTTGGATATGAATCCTTTATCAGATAGGTGTTTTGTCAACATTTTCTCCAGTCTCTGTTTTCATTCTCTTAACAGTATTACTTGCAGAGTAGATTTTAATTTAAGTAAAAGTCCAGATATCCATTTATTTTTCTTTCATGAGTTATAATTTTGGTGTTATATCAGAAATTTAATGCCAAACCCGCAGTCATCTAGATTTTTCTCCTAGAAATTTGATAGTTAGGTGTTTTACATTTAGGTTTCTAATTAACTTTGAACTAATTTTTGTGAGAGGTGTATGGTCTAAGATCCACGTCTATGTTCATTTATTTACATATGTGTATCAAATTGTTCCCAATGCAATTATTGTAAAAACTATCCCCTTGTTTTTGGATTACCTTTACTCCTTTGTCAAAAATTAACTACATTTGAGTGGTTCTATTTATGGGCTGTCTATTCTGTTCCATTTTCTCACATCCTTTGCTGATACCACACTGCCTTGATTACAGCTGCTTTATGGTAAGTCTTGAAATCAGGTAGAGTGACTTCTCCAACTATTTCTTCAGTGTTATGGTGGCTATTTTAGTCTTTTGCCTTTCTGTAGAAACTTTAGAACCAGGTCATCAATATTGACAAAATAACTTGCTGTAATTTTGATTGGGATTTTGCTAAATCTATGGATCAAGCAGGGAAGAATTAATTGACATTTTAACTATATTGAGGCTCCCAAGCAGTGAACATAAAACATCTCTCCCATTATTCTTTTTTTTTTTTCAGAGTTCGTAGTTTTCCATATATGGGTCTATATTTATTCTCATAGACTTTTATCTAATTATTTAATTATTTGGGATGTTATTGTGAGCAGTATTGTTTTTAATTTAAAAATTAATTGTTCATTGTTGGTACATATAAAAGCAATTGACTTTTGTACATTAACTTGTATCCTGAGACTGTGCTATAAAGTGGCCTTCCATATGGGCAGGTTCCACATCCAAGGGTTCAAGCAACCACAGATCTAAATATTTAAAACAAAACAAACAAAAAAATAATAATAAAAAATCCAACAATAAAAAAATACATATTATAACAATACAGCATAACAGCTACTTAAATAGAATTTACATTATATTTGGTATAGTAATCTAGAGACGATTTAGAGTTTACAGGCAGATTATATAAGTTATATGAAAATACCATGCCATTTTATATAAGGGACTTGAGCATTTGTGGATTTTGGTAACCACAGGGTGTCCTGGAACCAATCCTCTGAGGTTACTGAGGGAAGACTGTTGGGATAATATAAAACATTGGTCAGGGCCTCCCTGATGTTCAGAATCCTGCCGAGGGTCTGGTGTGGACGCGGCTGGCAGCCACGTTGAGGCTCCGCCTTTCCCTCCGACCTCTTCTACTCTGGGCTGCAGCCGCAGCCTGAGGTGTTTTTGAGTTGTGGACTTGCCTACAAAGGACTAACAGTGGATGTGGGAAGCTTCTGAGGGCGCTCCGGGAAGCCATCTTGGGCGACTGCTCCTAGATCTGAATAAAGCCTGTTATTTCTTCAGCCACGGCTCCAAGGACCTTTTCCTTTTACCCAGCTCGAGGACCTGCCTGTGAAGGGTTTTGACCCATTCTGGAAAACAGGCTGGAAGGGTCTGTGAGCCCTAGCCCTGGCTTTACAGGCTGTACTGACTGACTTGTTCCAAGAGATATTTTTACATTTGGAAATAGACATGGTTTTGTCTCTTCCTTACCAATCGGCATTCCTGTCATTTGCTTTTTTTTTTTTTTTTTTTTTTTTTTTTTTGTCTAATTGCAGTATGTGTTGAAAAGGAATGGTGAAAGAATGTCCTTGCCTTGGTCCAGATCTTAGGAGGAAAGTATCCCATTTCTCTACGTTACGATAATTGTAAATTTGTGTGGCTGTTCTTTACCAAATTAAGGATATCCCTCTCTATTCTTAGCTTTCCGAGAGTTTTTATCATGATTAGCTGTTGTACTTTGTCAAGTGTTTTTTGTTTTTTTTTTTCTTTATAAATCAATGTAATCATTTAATCTTTCTCCTTTGGTCTGTTGATATGGTACATTAGATTTATTAATTTTAAAATGTGGAGCCAGCCTTGCATATGTGTAATAAGTTCCACTTTTTCGTGGTTTATAATTATTTTTATACCTTGTTTCACTCAAGTTGATTATAATTTGGTGAGAATTTTGTGCCTATGTTCATGGAAAATATTAGTCTATAGTTTTTCTTTATTTTAATGTCTTTGTCGAGTTTTGGAACAGGGATAATGCTAGTCCCAAAGAATGACTTAGGAAGTGTTCCCTCTGCTTCCATTTTGTGGAAGTGATTATGAAGAGTTGGTATCATTTCTTTCTTGAGTAATTGGTAGAATTCAGCAGTGAATTAATCTGAGTTAGGTCATTTCTTTTCCTGATGGTATTATTGATTGATTCGATGACTTTAATAGATATAGACCTGTTCAGATTATCTCTTCTGACGTTAGTCTGTACTCAGCCTTCAGCAATTCATCCAAATTAACATTTAAGTTTTCCTACCAACTTATGTCTCTAGTGACTTCTGCTTCAAGTAAGAGAGCTCTGCTACAACTCTGTATTCACTGTCTTTCCAGATTTCAGGATGGCAGCTTGACATGTACCATCAGTTTTCTGGTGTGTCCAAAAACAGTCACTGTTTTTCAATCAGTACAATTTCTTGTTGTAAGGAAGGAAATGGTAATTTTCAAGTTCTTTTCTCAGAGCTATAACACAAATTCAACAATGGATTTTATTGAATTTCAGAAATATTAGTGGCATCTACTATGTAAGAAAAGAATTTTGTATACTTCCACCATGAACAGCTTTATCGAGTAGTATTTCATTATATGGATATACCATAATTTTATACTCATTCACCAGTTGATGGGCATTTGACTTGTTTCCAGGTATTGTGCATTACAAATAAAGCTGCTATAAGTATTGCAGTAGAAGTCTTTGTGTGAACATATATTTTCATTGATTATATGTGAATAACTAAAAGTGAAATGGATGAGCCACATGGTTGATGCATATTTAACTTTTTAAGAAGCTGCCAAATGTTCTCCAAAGTGGTTTTACCATTATACTTTTCCATCAGCAGTTTTTTGAGAATTCCACTTACTCTATATCATCTCCAGCACTTGGTAGAAGGGGTATTTTTAACTTTTGTCACTTTATCACATATCTAATAGTAATTGAATTTAATTATTAATGATATTGAGCATATTTTCATGCTTATTTGCTATCTGAATACCTTCTTTGATGAAGTCTCTATTCAGATCTTTTGCCTGCTCTTATTTGGGCTATTTGTTTTCATATTATTGAGTTTTGAGAGTGACTTATATTTTCTAGATACAAATTCTGTGCTAGATATATGACTTGCAAATGTTTACTTTCCCAATCTGTGATGTAAATTTTCATTCTCTTAAGTATATCTTTACAAAGCAGAAGACTTTAATTTGATTCTGTCCAATTTATATTTTTCTAAATGCTCTCAAAATTAAATATAAACCCCGTCAATATGGTGAAATATAGCAAGTAATCCCTTTTTTATTTACTTCTTTTTCCCCCCTGTGGACTTTTACCTTGAAACCCTGCAATCTGAACTGACTTCTCACCAGATGGTAGCTCCGCTGTCCTTCTGGAACTTTCTGTTAGCATCATTCTGCCTATTTCTTTTGCCTCACTTCCCTGTTGGATGCTTATTTTCTGGCCCACACACATTTTTCTTGTTATAATTTCTCATTTTGGTTGAGAACATTTTTCAATAGTCTCTCAGCAAGGGGAAGATTTTCCATTTTCAAACTGGTCTCTCAGTAGGAGAAAATGGAAAATACATTTTTAAAACCAGATATCTGAAAATATCATTTGATTCACACTTTTAATTAATATATTTTTTGACTGAGAGTAGAGTACTGAAATGAAGATCATTTTACTGCAGAAAACACATTTCCACAAGTCCTTTTTTTAATGAAAAATACATTGTTATTCTTATTTGTAATTATTTGTACATGACCTTATTTTTGGTTTGTTTTTCCCTCAAAAATTTTTATTTCTAATATTCTAAAGTTTTCAATGATTAAGGGGTGTGTCCTAGTGTATTGTTGTTGTTAACTTGGAAACTCACATCATTTAATTATAAAAATGTATTACTCGAAATAATTATTTTATTTAATGGTGTCTTATTCCATTGAGAAATATTGCGCAATGTTCAGTCATGCACATGATATTCTCCATCTGCCTCTTGCTCTCCTAGAGGCTGAACTTCAGACACATTTTTTCACTCGTGTTAAAAGACTTTAAAGCTAACATTTTTGTTTGTGAATAGGAGACACTTTCTTACCAATTACTTAAGGATGTGTTTTTAACTTTTTACCTACAAAGATTACAATTCCATTTTGGCAGTTTAGCAATAAAATTGACAAACAGTCACTTGACTATGCTTCTTTTATTTTTATTTTTATTTTTTTTTGCCATAAAAATACATTATGTATGACATTACTTAAAAGAGCTGTAGGAAGATAACACCCCTGCTTATTTTCCTACTAATTGCATATGATATTTTTATCTACTAGAGAGAAATTTTCTTTTAACTACTATGTAAATAATTTTATTTTAAACCAGAGAAAATTAATTAAAAATATAAACTTCTTAAGGCAAACACTTATTGTGTGTGTGTCTGTGTGTGTGTCTGTGTGTAAGAAAGAGACAAATGGAATTGTGACTTGTATTCAGAATATTTTAATAAGACAAAAGCAGACCAGAGCTTCTAGAGTAGAGAATCAGACTTGAATATTCAAAACACTATGAGCTAGGATTAACAACCTAAACTATTTGATTTCTTTTTCATGCTTTAGTTACCCAATCTTATAGGCAAACTTCTTATAATTTGATTTTATTGTGAAAATCACATGTGCTAAACCAAATTAGGCAAATTACTTTTAATTGCTATTTCAGTCTTTTCAGGTAGGTATTACTTTTTCCTATCTAAAGATGAGCGAAATTGTTGTTAAAAGATCAAATAACTCATCCAAAATCATATAATATGTAAGTATTAAACTGAGGATTAAATTCCTGGCATCTCGCTCTAACACACTGGTCACCTTCAATTCACCATTTTTGTGAAATTTTTTCTAACTCCCCTGCCACATTTATACATCACTAACTATCCATCATGGCTTCAGATACTCTCACTATAACAATTATATTGCAGAGTAATTTTAATTGTAAGAATCTTTATTTAATAGACTAAAACTTCTTGGGGAAGAGTACATATGCACACACACACATTTTCTAGCACATGGTAAGGCCATGCATGTGTGCATGCACACACATGCTTATATATTAAGGCTTAATGTGTGCTAGGGAATGTATGAGGGAATGCAATATAAGTGAATACACACACACACACATTCCCTAATACATATTAAGGATGAAAGATATTTATAGAATGGCTAAAGAGAGAGAAAGAAGAAAGATAAGAGGAAAAGAAGGAAGGATTAAAGCTAGGAAGTAAAAAAAGAAGGGATTAAAGCATATAGATACTGGACTATTACAGGAGACAATGTATATTAAAACTCCTAGCATAATTTTGGCACATGATAAGTTCTCAGTCAATTTTTGTAAGATGTGATGGATTAGCTCCATACCCTACCTATGAATATGAGAAAATCTTATATTTATAGACCTACATTTTCTGTATGTAAAAGACAGTATTTCTCCTGTAAATTTACTTATTTCTAAGCATGAGGTCTGTGGTTCCAGAAAGGCCACTGCTAATCTTTACAGCTTTTAAAGTACTTTTAAATACTGTGCCTTTAAGGTGTCTACAATCGTGACCTTAACAATGCAAGGATAAATTATTATATTTAAGCATCTCTTAGAAGTCTTGTGTAGAACTAGTACTTTTATGATATACTAGAAGCATGATGGCAATTAATGTTTTAGGAGAAAATGTAAGGAATAGGAAAATTAAAGTTTTAGTATAGAATGAGATACTATCTTAAAGATATGAGAATAAGAGTCAGTATATTTTATTGAGAGCTTAGTCTGCATCAGACCCTATGTTAAGTGTTTTATATGTTTTATTATTTTAATCTTCAATCTTTGAAACTACTTCAATGATTGATATCCAATGAGAACACGAAAAGGCACAAAGATAAATGCTGTTACTAACATCTCTTTTCCCTTGTATTTTTGTAAAATTCTGCTAATCAAAAATAATTTTCATGGAGGCAATACAGTATAAAAGAAACAAGAGTTTATGAGAAAACAAGAGCTAGATTCTGGTCTAGATTAAGCCGCTTACTGGTCAGAGAACTCTCTCATTGGGAAAAAAAAAAAAAAGAGTTTAAACTTAACACACACACCTTTCTGCTCTATCGCTGTATGATACTGTCATGTTTTCTTTACAATAGTATTAAAAAAACTATTATTCTAGATCATATCTGGATTATGTGGAAAACAGATCCATTAGATTTAGTGTTGTCAGTGTCTATTACATGAATTGACTTCTTTAACAATGTGCAAATGATTTTAAGCCTCAGTTTCCTTAGCTATAACATGGCATTAATGAAAAGAAATCAATACTTTGCTAAACATAAAATTTTTTGCTCTTTATACATTAATTTAAGATTACTATTCTTACTGTATTAACTTTTAAAATATGTACAATATGTTTTATATATTTGAATAACACTTAATATACATCACTACCCTTTGGCTACCTGAAATAAAATAATTTTATCTAGCAAAACCTGTTCTTGAAAAAAAAATCCATTATAATTTGAAAACTCAGAAAAAGTATGAGCTAATATTTCTGAATTTGGCCACTGCACTTCTTTATATCAGTAACAATATGTGGATAATTTATATATAAACAAAAATAACCCAATTTGGTTTCCACAAAATTAATTCTTCTAAACATTTAAATATGTGTTTTTTTTGTAGTAAGTGTAACATGGACATTGCTAAGATAGTAAAGCACAGGTTAGACAGTCTGAGTTTCTTCAGGATGCACTGAGCACTTTTAGATATTAGGCCTTCTGTTGGACATTAAGGAAATTCGAAGGTAACAGTCACTAAGAGTTCATTGTATAGTGAAGAATATAGAAACACAAGAAATAAAAATTCTATTTAATAAGTACTATTGTATATGTATAATGGGATGTGGATGTATCAGAAATAGACTAAAGCATTGGACTCATCACCATTATTTTTATGTCTATCCTGCTTATAGTGTTTCTAACCAAGTCTAATGTCCTTGTTTGCAAATGGTTCTCCTTTCATATTATTATTAGCAATATGGATCCCCAATTTTACAGAGTGAAAATTTCATTAGACAAAGGGTAGTCCAATTTTAGTGCTTGACTGCATATCACAATATTCCAGGAATTAACTTAAAGGGATTGCAGCTCTTCTTATTTTGATACTATTTATTTACAACTGGAGAAGCAATTAAAGATCGGGGATAACAGACAATATACTCAGCATCAGAAATCTGGGGGAAAACATGAAATTATGACTGATGATAAATAGGATTCACATGTTTCAATTATCTGTTTGCAAGAGTGAAACCAAATAGTTATTACATTTTCTATCATTCCAAACTTGTGTATATAGGGATATATTTGCTAAAATTGAGAGAAAAAATATGATCTGTTTGGGCATATTATGCCAATTTTCTCACATAATCTGGCACAGAATAAACTTTTATTTAAGGAATTTAAAAATCAATATAGAAAATGACTGTTCTTTCAAACCTATATGTGTTTTGTACCAAATCATCACAGTACTTAAGCACAAGGGCTCCAGAGTCAAAGAGCCAAGAAACAAATCTTGGTTTTTCCAAATTATGCTTCTCTTATACTGAAGAAATTTCTTAACAGTTTCCTCATCTGTAAAACAAAGATAATGATTTTTCTTTTATTTATTTATTCATTTATTATTTATTTATTTATTTTTTTGTCTTTTTCGTGACCGGTACTCAGCCAGTGAGCACACCGGCCATTCCTATATAGGATCCGAACCCGTGGTGGGAGCGTCGCTGCGCTCCCAGCGCCGCACTCTCCCGAATGCACCACGGGGTCGGCCCATGATTGTTCTTTTAGAATTATTGTGAAGACTAAAATAAACCCTGAAACTATCTTTTAGAACCCAGGCTTTTCAAATAAAATGTATTTGTTAATTTTTATAAAATAGTATATATTTAGAGAAGCACAATGACTATATTTTGTTGAAAATATCAAACATATCTGACAATTCATATAAGAAAAGTTTGTATTAAGGAAAACTAGACAATTGGAGTAAGGTTTTTTTATGGAATTAGGTCTCATTATATTGGAAGAAAGTGAGTTGTTTGATTGACTAAACTTACAGTATTCAGTACCTCTAATCTTTCATAACAGTTATCACAATGACAAGTAGAGGTTTATTTTTGTAACTTTTTGTTTAATGCCACTCTGTCTCAAGTGTCCTCGAAGTATGTAAAAGAAGAAACTCTAATCTTTCCTTCTCAATAAAATGTTCCCCATGCCTTGTAGGGTTCTTGGTCTATACATATGCTTAATAAATAGACGGTCAACAGAATAGATGAAATAAATTAATAATTTAACTCTTTTTTTATTCATTAAGTAAATTTATTGTTCAAAGTTTGGGGAAATTTTTACCTTCAAATCTCTCCTGGCTCTTTTCTTTACAAAATATCACAGTTATAACATTTATAGTAATGTTATCAAATCTTAATGCCATTTTATACTTTCTTTTTTATTGAAACATAAGTGATTGTATGTATCTGTGGGGTACAGCTTTGAATATCAATACCGGTGTGCAATATGTGATGCTCAAATCAGGATAATTAGTATATTCAATATTACACATTGTGATCATTTTTATACTTTTCTTAGCTCTTGCAAATTTTTTGTCAAAAATACTTCATGAATTAGGAAATATAAATCTACCATCTCTGATGACGATTTTAGTATACCTGAATAATTTATCTGAAGTTTATAAAGTAATTTTCTGAAGTGAAAATACAAATCTATGTATTCTTACCTCTGCAACCAATTGTATATTGCTCTATGAGAGTAAAACAGACTCTTTTTAATTATAAATTAAATAAGAAATTAGTGAAATTATTTTATTGGCATTGTTCTTAAGTTTTGAAATATACATGCATATTTATGTATCAAAACACATACAATCATACATATTTTAAGAATTTCTACTCATCTTTGCACCCAAAATATATGCCAATTTAAAAAAAAATTGTATATTCTGTATATAGTCCAAACTTCTCTAAAAACTATTAAATATGTGCTTTATTTAATTTTATCTCCCCTTGTATTCCCACATATTTTTAACATCTTCTGTGAAGGTGGGCTGTAAAATCTAATGCATCCTAAAAGTTTGTATAATAACTGAACTCTTCAAATTTTATGGGTAATTCTCTTTCTTAACCTTTCCCTAAGTCTTCTATGAAAACTTTAGGGTAAGATTTAATTTTAATATGTCAGAAAACAACAAAACATGGAAATCAAAGTTAAATCGTGGATATCACATTTTAAAATCAGTTAAAAAATTTTGAGAGCAAAAACTGAGATTCCCTGGAGAAGAAATTGAAGAATATTGCATAAAAAATCTACCTTGGCTTCCAGTCAATGAGGCTGCCTCACAAATAGATTTTGGGTTTGCCAGTCCCATGAAATATGTATCCTATTTTTTTTCTGCTTCTTGAAAAACCCTAACTGATACATATTCACAACAAAATAAGAAATAAATATTCATGAAAATCGAAATCCTCATTTCTGCAACTGGTCAATGGGAAGAGTGTTAGCCTACATGGGTAGTATTTATAAATAATTTTTTTCGACATTCCTTTTTTCTTCAGCAAACACCTCAGCTGGTTGTGGCTCTTTACCTGGTGGGATGATCCAAACCTTCATTACTGAAGAATCTGGGCCCTTAGTAGGTCAGCCTTTACTGAGTTATAGTTTTCTATTGACTTTAACTACAGGGCATGGTAATACTAAGAAATATCCTGTATTCCAGACACACTCTTCCTTAAGCTGCATTGTTGAATAGGAGTCTAATTACCCCTTGACACTCAAAATTAATTACCACAGTTAGCACAGTAATTCTTCTTTGCCTATTGGGCCGAAATTATAAGGAGTCCAAAATGATAAGTCAACTTACAGTTCAATGGAATTGTTTCCTGGTGGAAGCATTCCACTCTTTGGACTAAGACCTCTAGGCAAGCAGAGATCTTATTGATCTCAGGAACAGAAAGCATACATTTTGTTAGTGGGTCACTAGGAGTAATGGCAAGTGGTGCCACTCCCATTTCCACCCCTGATTCCTGGACCGGTGAATCCTAGATAAGGGAGAAACAGTATCATATACCGGATGCTGACTCAGAGCATATACAGCCTTCTCAAGAATCTTTTCCAACCCTACAAGGTATCGCCACCTAGCTGACACTGTAACTGATTCTTCAAAAGATGATTTCACTGTTTTATCAAACCAGCTACTTCAGGTTGGCAGGAACATGGTAAGACCGTTGCCCATTGCTGTACTTCATTTGCTGTGAAGTGAATGTGTCTTAAATGTACTAGTAATAACATGCATGACAGCAGAGGGGGTGGAGGGACATGAAGATTCAGAGACCAGTGGTCTGAGGCATCCTGGAATATACCTCCTCCGGGAGAAGATGTCATTACTTCTCTCACCTCTCATCATTATGCATAATGCACAGCACTATCCATAGCACAGATGGCTCTCTTTGGATTTGTAGACAGCAAACATTTTGAAACACTGCTGAAACCTTTTTAGTTGACTCAAATGGCTGCCATTTTGAGTGGAATTCCAATAAGAAGAGGCCCTACATAAAGTCCAGGTGGCAGTTCACGCTTTTCTAACACTCAGGCCAAATAATTCAACATAATTTATGAAGCTGCAGAAATATGTGTTGGAACAGGAGCGTGCAGGGTCTTTGGTAGCCCAAATAGCTGAGTCCCTTGATTTCTGTGGAAAGGCTAGGCCATTTTCTTTTTTTCAGCACTAAAAAATTCTTATGGCGGGCCATGGGACTGAAGAGCTTTCAACAAGGTGGATATATGTGGGTATACGAAGTCCTGATGTTGAGCAGTCTCAGCAGCAATCTGTTGTGGGATGGAAGTAGTACGCTCCAATCAGGTTCAAAGAGGTCCAGAATGCATTATAAATTACAGACTCCCATGCCACCTCCTTAACTCATACTGTATGCACAGTGGGTGTTTCCTTATGACAAATTTGTGGTGGTGAAAAACACTTGGGTATTTTCACATATTGGTTGGTTTAAGATGGTACTGTCAACATTTGGACAAATTCCTCATTGCAGCCTCACACAGTATGGCCCTGTAAGGTAATGATAAACAGAAATCCTCTCAGTGGACAGAACTCTAGCACTACAATTGATGACATCTTTCAAAAGAGCAGATGACACCTTTTAAAAGTCATCCAGCTTCTCTCCATATCTCCTCAGTGTTATGGCACAGTAGAGCCATAAATGTCATAGTGGCAGAAATGAAAGCTGTGCAAAGGCCTAATAATACAGATGCCTTCTCATTCAGACTAATGTGATTATTTCCACTGGCCTTTGTCTGACTTGTCAGTATTATAATCAGATGCTACGTCCTTGATATCACACTATTACTCAGGGAGACCAGGCAGACACCTATTACAATCCAAATACATTGATTCTACTTTAGATAAAAGTAATTTATCCACATGTGATTGATAAACATTCTGGGTTTGGTTTTCTGCACACAGAGCTGCACAAAAGCAGCTCTAATTAAGGTTTCTCACAATGCCTTGTTTATCAACATTGTCTCAGACAGGCTAAGAGGCTTATTTTATGACAAAGATGTTGGTATAGTGGGCTATGATCATGGAATTCACTGGTTTTACCATGTGCAATAAATAACTGAGAATCAGTTTAAGAAAATACCTGGAGTGCTGAAAATGTTGCTGGGGCATCAGCTCAAGAATTACCTTCAGGGTTTGGATACTGTCTTTCTGGTTGCAGCATACATGCTGAAACAGTGGCCAATATAATAGTATTGTGACTTCATGTGACTTGAGAAAATAAGGGTGAAAGTAGATATATCTTTCTAAATGAACCACTCATGAGATTCTGTCATGACAAACTTGGTCTCTTTTTCTGGTTCTTAGGGGCAACATTTCTGCCGAGTGAGCACAGAAAAGAGTTCACCGAAATAGTAGCTGTAACTACAGTCTGACTACTAAGCTTCCCATGCTATTGGATCAGCAAAGTAGGCCGGTACCCTATTTATAATGAGGAGCTATGATTGATACTACTTTTTATGGTTTGAATGTTCCTTCCAAACTCATGTTGAAATTTAATTGACATTCTAATCATATTAAGAGGTAATAAATTAAGAGGTTGGAGTTGGTGCTATTACAAAAAATTCTGAGTTCCTCTCTTGTCCTCTTGTCTTCCACTATGTGATAAGCCAACAAGAAGGCCCACATGAGATATCAGCACCTCAGTCTTGGACTTCCTATCCTCCCAAACTGTGAGCCAATAAATTTTTGCTCATTACAATTATGAAGACTCAGGTACTCTGTTATAGCATCAGAAAATTAACTAAGACATTACCCAATCAATTAGGGCACTTTACATCTAGCAAGGAGAGAAATCACTAGGGCATCACTTCTTCTAAAACTGTTGAAAAGTCTTTGTGAGAATTTCAAAAATAAAAATCCAATAAGAGCATGGTAACCAAAGGTTCAGACCTTTAAGGAATGAAGTTCTAGGTTTCTAAGTAAGCTTTTCAGATAAGCTGAAGTACTTTTACAAGGGTCTGGAAAATCTAGAATGGGTAACCCAGAAGAAAAATGATAAATATCAATTAATTGCTCAGGAGGAGATGCAATAGCAAGGATTGTAGATTCTTTCTTTAGTCTTTTTAAGTTTTCAGTGATCATCTGGAAGTGGGTATTGTTCCTGATTATATTTTAGATTCCCTTTGAGGACTTACTATTCTTAGAAAAAAAGAAAAAAGAAAGTTGTAGTATGGTAGGCATAATGAGAGGGCATTGTAAGCAATTTTGAGTGATGTAAAAAATAACTCACTCTGTTGAGACCTATACTGTCTATTAACTAAGATGAATGTGTGGAGCCTCTGGGATCAAATAAAGTGCCAGGCAACATGAGACAAGATCTGCTTCCCCAGAAGCTGCATAAGATACTAGCTGATGCAATTCAGAAGTTAAAGATAAGTAAAATTTCCTAGAAGAAACTTTGACCACTGAGATATAGGACACCAGAGGAAGTCAGTTAATAAATTCCCTTTTTATTATTCCCACTGAAGCAATGATTTCTTCTGTCCACTCTCAGAGTTGTCTTGTGAGCTTGAAACACATTTTCTTTATACAGGAGCAACTAGCCTTGTAACACATTGTTATGAACTAAATCTGTTTCCCCAAAATTCCTATGTTGAAATCCTACTCCCCAAGATGATGATATTAGGTGTGGGCACTTTGGGAGGTGATTACATCAAAGGGTGAAGCCCTCATGAATGGGATTAATGTCTTCATAGAGTTATCAGAGAGCTGTCTTGCTCTTTCCACCATATGAAGACATAGCAAAGAAAAGGCTGTCTGTAAACCAGGAGGGAGGCCTTCAAAGAACCCAACCATGTTGGTATTCTGATCTTGAACTTCTAGGCTCCAGAACTGGGAGAAATAAATTTCTGTAGTTTATAAGTCATTCAGTCTTTGGCTACTTTTTTATAGCAGCCTGAACTGACTAACACATACATTATATTGTGTTTGCATGTTACTTTTCCTTCCTTACTTCTCCTTTCCCTCAGTTGCACTGCCTTGGGATTATATCTTCCAATAAATCATTAAAACCTAAGCTTTAGCTCAGGCTTCTGTTCTTACAAAGAAACTAAACTTTATATAGTCAGGTTATCAGCAATTGTTTCACCATTTATCAGTAAATATTTTAAAGGAGAAGACATTGTAAATCATTTTGTTTAATGAAATCTTTAGAGAGAAGAATTTCTTAATGTGTATTAAATTTCAAATTCACATAATATTTGACCCAGCTCCAAAGTGGGGTCAGCAAACTATGGCCCATGGGCCAAGCCCAGTTCACCACGTATTTCTGCACGTAAGGTCTTTCAGAGCACAGTCATGACCATGGTTTTAAATATTGTCTATGGCTGTTCTTGAACCATGATCAGCACTGTTGTGTCAGAGACTGCACGGATCGCAGAGCCTAAAATTTTAATATATAGACTTAACAGAAAAGTTATCAGACCCTTGATTTAAATGATAAACCAACAATGACTATTTTGAAGGAAGCTCTTTTTAATTCTTGTTTCATTCCAAGAATTAAACTGGATTCATGCTTTTTGTTTTCCGTGTTTCATTTTTTTCTGATGATAAAATATATTTGCTATCTTGACAGAATCACTTAGTAAACCTCAGCCAAGTTACTGAACTGCTTTACACTTCAGTTTCTTTATATATGAAAAGAAAATGTGAAAAAACAACATATGTATATATGAAAATTTAGAGGAGATCATGTACATAGAGTGCGTAAGTAAGGACAAAATTTGTTAGGGCTACTTGGTTTGCATATTTTTTGTTTCTTTTGCTTGCATGCTGTAGGCAGTTAAAAAATATAGTTGCTCTCTATTTTTCCCTTTGAGTAATTTCCATAAATATATTTTTCTAGAGAAACAAAGGAACTAGATTGACTTCAGCTTTTCAATATTCTAGTTAATATGGTCACTATCTCCTTATTAGGAATGGTAACAAATGACAGAATTTTGATTTGTTAGATCCTTTCTACAATAGAAATGTGTATGAATAATCTATATTTTTTTGTGTCACAGTGGAAAGTGTGAATAACCTTACTTGAATTTAATTATTCAGTTCTTTTAAAACTGTGAGATTCGTGATACCTTATGGCTATTGATCAGGAAATGATCCAGGAATACCAGCAGAGTTCTGGATAAAAAAGTCTTACAGAAATCAAAGTTCTCCAGACAGAAGAAATTGAACAGGAGTTTATCTACTAGAAGAAATAGCTCAAAGAGATAAGGGACAATGTCTGTGTTATTTGCCACAAATTGCATTTGTCACATTTACTGTGGTATGAGTTATATAGAAAATGCTTCCTAACTGTTTTTCAGTAACTGGACAAATAAGTGAAATACAAAGGACTATGTTAAATTCAGCATTTAGGATTCTGGGATTAAGTGGAACACTACACAAAGAGGAAAATAAAATGTGGTTTCAAAGAGTTCACTATAATCTAACAGAATCTAAATGGTATAGCTAAGTGAAGGGCTGAATCCCAAAATTCATACTACATAGAAGGAAACATTCAAGTTTTAGTATACAGATGGGCGCATTAGCTCATAGTCTCAAATGGAGAGGGAGATTCTCAGAGCAGCATAAATGCTAAAGTCAGGGTAGGATCTATTTCCTCTTTATTTTATGCATGCTGCTTAATGTTAGCAAACAAAGTTGGCATGTACTTGTGGGCTTGGCGCCAGAGCTGGAGGCAGGAATCAACAGGTGTTTGTGGCTGTTGATTGAAAGACAAGAGGGAGAGCTAAAGTACATTAGAGCTGTCTAATTAAGAGCCACTGTCAGAACCAACTGATGTATTAACCTTTTGCTTCATCAATAAGATTTAGAAAATCTTGGTTTTTCTTATACCTTTAATTAACCTAACTCATAAAATCTGCTTTGGTGATGTAATTCTCTGAACCTAGAAGGGAATTTGTTAACTCTGTGTAAGTTGGTGTGTGATGTACTAAATTAGTGAATATATGTTAAAATGATTAGAACTACACTAGGCACTTATTAAGCACTCTATGTAAATTATTGTTGTTTTTATTTGTATTGACATTATTATGCAAAATTTATAAAAATAAAATGATTATTTAAAGACTAAAAAGTTTTTGGTTTTTAAAATTTTTTATGGAAAAAATTAAAAATAAATTTAAATTAAAAATAAATTGAACTACTACTACATTACATAATCATGTGCTAAATAAAGAAATTCAAAAAATAATTTAAAATAAAAATCCTGAGATGATAGTCAGTATAATAACTCAAGATATAACAGAGTTCACATTTGTTCTGGTATATATTTTAAGGCTTTCAAATTCCTGTTTAATCTGAATGATCTAAAGTCATAATATTTTTCTTTGATTCTAAATTACTTGATGTCCATATTATGGTACATGATGTTAGAGTACTTGCTTTATTCTGCCATGGTCTGGTGAATTAATTATACCTAATTTTTCTTGTTCTGACTTAGCCTTTCTTCAAGATTAGATCAAAACATGAAGCATTACAGCTACAGTCCCTGATGCATTAGTTCAAGAAACAATGTTCTATCACATTTGTCACTTGTTTTATCAAGCTATGTTCAAAACCACTTTACAGTTAAATGTGAAAAAGTGAAAATTCCAGCAAAGCAGCCCAGATTTCACAACGGGACAATCAGGAACATTTCCTCAGTTCTGCTGCCCCGTAGAACAAATCTAAGAAATCGAAGAGATTAGAAATGATTCCAGTACATCCTTTTCCCACCATCCCTAGATGGGTATTTACTAAAAGGATTTTGCTACAGCACATTTTGAATAGATAGCTTTTGCTTATTCTCATTTGGGTAGTATGGGCTGAATTGTGTACCCACCTCCTGCAAAGTCAAATATTGACTAACCCCTAGTACCTCAGAATGTGACTGTATTTGGAAATAGGGATTTTAAAAGGTAATTAAGGTAAAATTAAGTCACATAAATGGGCCTAAACCAATATAACTGATTATCCTATGGGTAAAGAAGTTTAGGACACAGGCCCACACACAGGAAAGACCATGTGAAGACACAGAGAGAAGAGAGCTATGTTGAAACCAAAAAGAGGGGCTCTCAAAGGAAATCAACCCAGCCAACACCTTGATTTTAGACTTCTAGATTCCAGAATCAAAGAAAATAAATTCCTGCTATTTAAGATGCTCAGTCTGTGATTCTTTGTCATATTGATCAGACCTCAAGTGATTCTAAATTTGATTTCAACAATCTTCATAGGGCAATTGACCAAATACTCACCATCTAGAAGAGATTAATAGAGATCCAAATATATAACCCTGCTGATTCTATAAATCACCAAGGCTAGAAATTCTGACTCAGATATGAGCTCCAAAATAAGGCCATTGCTGATCATTCAGGCACTCTACCTGAAGGAATTACTGCCTCATTGTTTATATATATGAATACAATCAGAGCACTGCTCCCATTGGTGGCAATCATACAACTTAAAAAGAAGGTGAACGACAACAACAAATAAATAAATAAATAAATAAATAAAACTTATTGCTTAATTCAGACTTAGAGTCTGAATGTTTTTGTCCCCCAAAATTCATATTTTGAGATCTAAACCCCAATGCAGTGATATTGAGAGACGGGCTTTTAGAAGATGATTATGTCAGAGGGGCCTGCCCTTGTAAATGGGATTAGTGCCCTTATAAAAGAGGCCTAATGGAGCTTGTTTGTCCTTTCTACCATGTGAGGACATATAAAAGGCATTTTCTATGAAGAATGGGCTTTTACCAGACATCAAGTCTGCCAATGCCTTCATCTTGAACTTCCCTGGAACTGCAAGAAAATAAATGTTTGTTGTTTAAAACCACCCAGTTGATGGCATTGTTATTATAGCATCTTGAATAGACTCTGAAGTAACTGGTGATACCTGCTTTGCCCTAGAGGGTATACAGATCACCTCAACTCATTGGCATGAGTAGCAATGGATAATAATATTACCCTCGGTTTCTTGTCTGTTAGTCATGGTGGTATATGTGTCATTGCTAATACTTCATGATGTTCTGAAATTTGTTCTGTTGGGCTGCGTTGGGTAACAGCAGTTGCTGTCTCCAAAGCACCTTACAGAGGCTATTAATTATTCTGAGTTTTTGTCATAGTGAACATGATGCTAGTCTGTTGTAGATTATCCAGCATCTTAAGTGCTTCTGCACAACTGCTTTCTAATCAGATATTTGCCATTAAGATACAAAAACAACATGGTCAAAAAGATTTCATAACACAATTATCTATGAAGATTACTAAACAATCTCTGAGTGGTTAAGATTCGAATTTCTACTTTTCCATGTACTGATAAACCTCTTGCAAGTGAGCGAATTACCAAATGGGATAACTGAGAGATGGAATGTACAAATGGACAATGGCCGGACCGTATATAAAAATAGAATTCTGATCCACTCCTACAGTAACTAGTTCAGGAAGCCAGACAACAACCCCTGTAGCAACCAGACAAAAAATGGCCAGAACTTATTAATAACTGACAATTTCCCCAACTTCTGCCCATGCTTTCAGCTTAGGACCAAATGTACCACCAATCATGTTGGATGCCACACTTTTACTTAACTTACCTAAAGTTTCCCCATGCCAGTGGCCTGTGATCAGGACATACCTGAAGCCTTTCTTTTTTTCCACTATAAAGTTTCATATTCTGTCTGCCTTTAAGTCTCTGCCAAACACAAGTGAGGGTCCCAGACTTTCTTGTTATAACAAGCTCTGAATAAATAGCCAGTACTCATCTGGGTGGTCTTTGTTTATTTCTGTAGTCATTTACCTGATTTAGCTGCAGCTGGAAAATATGATGTTTCTGTTTTAATCTCTGGAATTTCCTTTCAATTCCATCTCATTGGTGAAATAAAAAATAGGCTAATGAGAGACAGTCTGAGAAATATGGTCATATTGGTCATCAAACTTCTCCAGAGAAACAAAATCGATAGGATGATAGTTAGTTAGTTAGTTATGTAGGTAGGCAGGTAGCTATTATAAGTAATTCGCTCATGTGACCATGCAGGCCAACAAATCCCAAGGTCTGCAGAATGAATCAGGACATTAGACACCGGAGACAGCTTATAGCATAGTTCCGGTCCAAAGACCAACAGGCTTGAAACTTGGAAAGAGCTTATACTTCAGTTTAAGTCCAAAGAACAAAAAAAGACCAGTGTACAAGTCTAAAGGCTGTCAGGCAGGAGGAATTCTGTCTAACTGAGGAGAAGTTGGCCTTTTTGTCCTATTTAGGCCTTCAACTGATTGTTTGAAGCCCACGCATAGAACAGGGGGCAATCTGCATTACTCAGCCTACCAATTTAAATGTTAAGCTCATCCAAAAAAACCCTCACAGAAATACCCAGAATAATGTTTGACCAAATATCTTGGCACCCCATAACCTAGTCATGTTGACACATAAAATTAATCATTGTGGTCGTATTTATTATAGGTTTCTAGACCTTGCTATGCAGGGAAGAGTGGATATTATGCTAAATACAATAAACAATATATAACAAAAAGTAGAATTAAATAAAATAAGGAAAATTGGAGACTGTGGCAGACTGAAATGTGATGATGAATTCAACTTGGGATATATTAAGTTTAACATGCAGTGATATATTCAAGTGAATATGGGGTAGAAGCAATGGACAGCATAAGAGTGAATATAAGAAGAGATAATGGTACTAAAAAGGTAAATTTTAGAGTCATGGGACTATAGACAGCAATTAAAGCATATAGATTGGAGTGATCCCTTGTTAAAGACTACAGTTAAAAAAGATAGAACCCAGGGCTGAGTTAATTCTAATATTTAGAGGCCAGATAGAAAAATAATATAGAAAAATGGTTGAGAAGACAGAGATTTTCTTATTTTAGAATAGTCCGAGAGTAAAATGTCATGAAAAACAAATGAAGGCAGTGTTTTACAAAAGCTAAATGGTATCTTTATTAAATGGGACAGGGAGGACCAATAACTAAATGAATGAACATTAATAATTATGTTTTGCAATGCGGAGGTCAAAATTAATCTTATCTAGGGCAGTTTGTATACAGCGGTTCAAATGAAAGCCTTCCTGACATGGTTTGCAATGCCTGTAGATGTCTGGTTTTAATCCTATGGTGGACTAGATATTTGAATAATATCTAAAAATGCTTAAAAAAAAGTTATAATATTTTTAAATGCTTGCTTGAGATGGTATAAAGCAGAAGAAAAGTCATAAAGCCCAGAATCAAACAGAAATTATGTAAAACCTCAACAGAAAAAAAGTATAAATCTTTATAAAGGACATAAAATACATACAACTCCTTGGGGAGATATAACATGCTTATGGGCAGAAAGACTCAATATTGTCACTTTGTTAAATGTCCCTAAACTAACCTATAAATTTCAATCCACTGCACTCAAAATCAAAATCACAAATGGATTTTTTCATGGAAACTGAGAATCTTTTTTCTTAAACACATATGGCAAAGCTAGTAAATAAGAATAGTCAAACTATTTTTAAAACTAAGTAGATGGGGATGAATTTATATTACCGCATATCAAAACATGCTGCTTGGAATATGTTATAATTCCAGTAAGTGTGTGTGTGTGTACATACAAACTGTTCAGAGTGGTCTTTGGTGGAAAGCTGACTGAGGCTGGGGATAAAGAATGGACTCTAGCTTTATCTCTAATGACTTATAACAATGAATACATTCACTGTTAGTTGAGAAATTGAAAATTCATTTTAAAAGGGAAATGTAGGAATCTAAGAAACAGACATTATAAGCTAATGGATATCTTAAGAAGATGGTTCCTGAAAAACAAAAACAAAACAAAACAAAACAAAACAAAACAAAACAAAAAGGTTGCTATCAGGAAATATTTGAAGATATGCAAAACATGCTTGAATATTCATAGGATGAGCCATTGAAGAAGGAGAGCTGAAGAAACAGAAGATTAATAATGGCGGAGTGAAGACCCAGGAAATGTGAAGAGGGATTAGACTTTGCTAGGAACAGAAACCCTGCAGAAAGAGCTGATGCTAATGAATGCTCAAATTTGTGCTGCCAAGAGAATGGTTATTAAAGAGCAGGGATCTTGGGTTGGACTGTCTGAGTCTGAATCTGAATCTCCCACTCGACCTCTTACTAGATGCATAAACCTGGAAAAGTTACTTACACCTTTCTCTGCATCAATTTTCTCATTTATTAAGGATCAATAAAAATAGAAACTAATTTAGAGAGTTGTTAAAAAGACCAACGAAATGTACTTCAAACAGCTTCCAGTTCTGGTCAAGATGGCAGAATAGACAGTCCCCAGCATCATTCTCTCCCACAAATCAACCAATTTACAACTATATAAAGAAGCAACTACAGACAAGTTGGGGCTGCTAGAGCTCAGGGGAAGGGAAGGAGAGACCTTCGGAGCTCATGAAGGCAGGAGAAACCATGAAGAAAGAAAGAAAAAACTGCTCTGATCAATTTGAGCCCTGGACATGTCCAGGCTGGAGCTGCGAGCACATGGAGCAGGAGCTGGCAAAAGCAGCAGCTGTGCCCTTTAGATGAAGTTGCTTGGAGGCAGCAGAGGAGACGGGGACCATGGTGGCCCCCAGGCAAGCAAGACCACTAATAGGGTTCCTGTGGACTCACATAGGAGTGAGAAGCCACAATAACTGAAAAAAAGGAGCCACTCAGAGGCCATTGTGTCATCTCAAGGGACTGGAGTATGGCCTGTCCCACGGGAAGTGTTTGCAGCACGGGCGGTGGGGGAGATAGGCCCACCAGGAGAACACTGGGGCACAGCAAGGACAGCTGATCTGCAGCCTAATCAGCAAAGGACCACTCAGAGGAGACTGGTCAGGAATACAGAACTGCATGGGGTACAGTTCGATGAAAAGACTCAGGCCCAGACCAGAATTTCTACACAACCCAGGTGCATCAGATCTCTCAAGAGCCAGAAGTATCTATAAAGTCAACCATTAAAACCTGAGCTGCACAAAAAGCCTTCCTAGGGAATCAGCAGCAAAGCAGCAATTTAGCTCAACCACAGAGCTCAAGTACTGGTCCCCACACGAAGTTCATTTTAGAAGTAAGCAAAGGACAACAAACTAGTTCCGGTACAGAGTTTAAATGGGGGAAACAGCAAATAATCAAACACAGAAATGAAAGAAAAAAAAAAAAGTATCCACAACCAGAGACAAAGTTTAATATTAACTAGTAAAGGTCTCATTCCACCAAAGAACACCTATAACACCTAGAAGGATCAGAAGTCCCCTGGGCTACCCAGCCAGAAAAGGGGGGAGGGCCGGGGGTTCTTAGCAATGTTCCGTGACACGTGCAACCAATCCTGAGGGTGGAGGAGGAGATCCTCAGCCATGCCGCCGGATACATGCAGCCAGCCCAGCAACGACCACCAAGCCACTGCAGGATGCATCCTGGGCTCTCCCAAGACAGGATGGTGGGGGACCTCGAGCCTCAGCCATGCCCCAGACACCCACAGCCAGCCCAGTGGCAACCACTGAGCCACTGCAAGAAGTGCCCAGGCTCTCCCAAGCTGGGGGGTGGGGGGCGAGGGTTTTGTCCATGCCCTCCCCCCCCACCATGCAACCAGCCCAGCAATGATCACTAAGCTGCAGCAAGAAGGGCCCGGGAATCCTATGCTGGGATGGTGGGGGCGAAGGCTTTTGCCACACCCTCCTGACATCTGCACCCAGCTTGGCAATAACCACGCCACTGCTGGAAGCCCCCCAGTCTCCCCTGTGGGAATAAGGGAGTGACACAGTCCTCAATCCCTCCCCTCCTCCTTCTTACTTCTTCCATCCCATTTTCTTCCCCTTTCCCCTATCCCCCTCCCTCCCCAACTACTCTGTAACAACATCCTAGAATGTAAAAATATTAATAAAATTACATTTCCTTTAAAAAAGTCTTCTAGCAAAATAAGTGTTTAATACGTATTGACAGTTATTATAACTTTTCTTGCCTCCAAGAAAGGTGTGGTAAGGTTATTAAACAAAAGAAAAGGTAAGGGTTTTTAGGAGAATTAAGAAAGCAAGAAAGAGTGATTAAAGAGTAAGAGAGGGTAAGAATAATAAGGAAACATAACTGATGGTTGGGCAGTTCCAAGAGTCTATTAAAGGTGGGCAATTGTGAATCTATAGTTTAATAAGATGTCTAGATATAGAATTTCCATACTCACACACATGAAAAAATGATTTACTTGTATCCAATACATACTTATATTTAGCACTCCCTTTGCACCAGGCTCTGTTCTTCAGTATGTCACAACTATTACCTCATTTAATCATCAAAACAAATTGTTTTATAAAAAGCAAATAATTTCAGCTTCACTTTCTTAACAAATATGACATATATTGGGTACCCCCTACAAGAGTATGTACTTAAGCAGTGGACTCACCATCATCCATTCAAACATTAAAATACAGTTGTGACATATTCATGACACAGCAGCCACAGCAATACTTTCAAAGTATACATTATATCATTTCTGTTTCCAAGTCTTCCATGCCATCTCCTAGCATCCAAAATCCCATAGCTTAATAAGGCTTCCAGGGCCCTGCATGATCTGCCATTCCACTAAGCCTCTGACCTCACAACACTCTATCCTCCCTCACTGCACTCCAGCCATACCATATTAGTCTTGCTACACCTTGACTATTGCAAAGATATGCACCAACCTCAGAAACTGAAAATACAGCTTCTTTTAAAATTGTTGTAAAGAATTTAATGTAGTTAAAAAAAAATAAGCGAATTAAATGAAAATTAATAAAAAAATAGAGAACTTTATGTTAAATTACTGTCCATTGTACTAAAGGTGTTTCTTCATTATTTTATTTCACTGCAGAATAATACTCTGCAGATTACACAATATCTAAATGGGAACTGCATTATTTCTGCTTCTCCGTTCATGTAGCTGGAACACAAATTTATGATGGCAGATGCATCACTGAGAAGATTCAACATTTTCCAAAATTATTTGACATCAGAAAACATCTCCTGGGAATAACGTTTCTCAAAAACTTTTTGGGAAATGCAGCAGTAGAAGAAATACTTCTACTATCTGTTTCTTACTCTGGATTTGGAACTATGGAACTATATAAACTAAGAACATAGTTCCATTATTCAGTAAACTGTCCTAAAGAAAGAAAGAAAAGACAAACTTACAAAATGTTAATCAGATAACAATTTCTGAAAAATACTAAATAAATGTAGTGATTTATGATTAAGAATACTTCTATTATGAGAGAAAGTGACCAATCAATCATGTTTAGTTATGTATTCATTCTGAAAATTTATTCTATTCAGACTAGATGCCTACTCAAAAAAAAAAAAAAAAAAAAGCAACAGTAAGGTTGTAGGTCCTAAGTAATACTTATCATAGAATGAATGATCTAGGTACTACAGTAATCAAAATCCAAATAGATCAGTACAAATACCCACATAATAGTAAAGAGAATTTGGCATTAAATCAACTATGCTATACAATTTTGTTTTAACCTTTATTAATAGTAGTTTGCTTGAAATAATATGCTCAAATTCAGGTTAGGAACATTCAAAGTGACTTTTTAGTGTCTGCCCATTGGCATTTATTCATCTTTGACACAGGTAAAGTCAGAGATAGAAGTACCTAGAGTTGGAAGACACATTAGCATTCAGAGTCCAAGCACCTCATGTTACAGATAAAGAAACTGAATCTTAGAGAAATGATGTGATTGACCTAATGTCTCAGTTTCTGTGCTTGACCCAGGTATATAATCCATGTCTTTCAACCCTTTTCCTAGTCTTTCTTTCTACTGTCTCTCTCTAATTAGTCTGTATTTATCTATATTTTTATCTAGATGCACACACACACACACACACACACACACACACACACACACACACACACACACTTCACATTTTAGAACTATCATACCTTTCAAAATCAAGATGATAACCCATGTGAAAACAGAAATGGTGAGATACTATACAAATGTATGGTATTTCTACTTCGAGAATTTTAATAGAAAGAGCACTAAGTTTAAAATCATGTTACGTGCTGGAAATATGGTCAGCCACTTACTATGAGTGTCCTTGCTCAGGGTTTTTATAGCATTTTTTTTTTAAATTTTTTTTTACCACTCTGAGAATGTTACTCATCAGTATGTATCTTATTCCTTCTCAACAGAGTTGTCACAAATATCAGATATGATAATGCACACAAAAGGACTTTGAAAACCATAACAAACAATGTAAATATAGCAAACAGATTTATAGAGAATGATTAGAACCAAACAAAATAATGCTTGAAATAGTTTATAATGAATCATATTTGCAAATAAGTACCTTATAATAATACTTTGAATCACCATGTTAACTTAAATAGGTAGGCATATATAATTAAAAGAGAGCTTAAAATTGCCAGATATATGTTGTATCTCTAGCTACTAAGAATGACATAAAACTAATGTTTGAAAATGCAAGGGGTCGTCAAAAAGTTTGTGGAAAGATTTGTATTATCTTTTAATTCTATTCTCCCATGAACTTTTTGAAGTACCCTCATATAATCATGGTCAAATGGAGCTTCATTGTCAATACAAATAAATACTACAGCAGTTTGCTATAAAAATTAAGATGAAAACTGTGTTCTTTGAAATCAAATTGGATTTAATGAAAGTTTAAATTTTGAAAGTATTAACAATATTCATGAACTGTCTATTGATCCAATTGTCTCTGAAGTATAGTCCTTCAAACACCTTCTGTCATGAGTTTAATCCAACCAGAAGTGTAATCTCACATCCATGAAAAGCAAAGATAGAACATTCACAAAGCTTTGCTGCCCCTACAGAACGCAGCCACCTGTGAAGCCTTGTTTTGACAATATTGCTTCAGTGGGTGTTTATCTTTATCTAAGGAAGCTCAGATTAATATATTCCCACTGTCCTTGGATACACTAAACATTTACATCTGTTGTGAAGGAGAATCTTATTTTTATTTTTAATCAGTAGTATTCACAGAATAAAGACCCAGAAGGAACACAAGAGCAGAGCTGAGTTTAAAATGGTTTTCTGGCCCCAGCTCATTGCTTTTTCCATTAAGCCATTGTTGTAATGATACCAAGTCCCTTGTGTTCTAAGGGAATGAAGCACACTCTCTAACCTGCCCCACTGACTACTTTCAGCAATGTAAATACTCTGTAGGCAATAAAGAAAATGAGCTAAGGAGGCCGATGAAGAAGAGGAGGCATCACAACTTCAGAACTGATGTTCTGATACCTCCTCAGCTATGCCGTATGTGTTAAATGAAATTCAGTTATAATATGTCAAATATTCAAGCCAGTTTATGCTTCTAGAATCAAGAATTCTAAAGTCCATTGGTCTGAATGAAGTAATATTACAAGAGAATTAACTTTTTTTACTGATGACAAATATACAGAAAATTCTTAGCATGCATATAAGTACCAATAGCAAAGCAAAATTAATGTGGGGACATATTTTTACACAGCAGGCAGAAATATTCTTTGAAAAATAAGCAAAGTATTATTAGTATCATTTTATTTTATACATGTATTTATTCTTTCACTTCAGTAAATAAAATTGCCTATATGTTCTGCATAAATTTGTCCATATCTTCAATATCTCTATTACTTTTTTTTTATAGTCTGTAGGCTTCATATTCCTTTTTTTGCAAATTTTGCTGCAGCAAATTTTTTAGGAATATATTCCTTAAAGCCAAGTGGTACTACTTCATCACACATATACACATTAAATAGGACAAAGTTATGTTCTTTTCATCTGATATGTATAATATCTATGTACCTATCTATTTATCAATTGTGAGAGACTCTGAATTAATTTAAATATTGCCATTAATGGTGTATAACTGAAGGTGAGTAAGATCATTTTTTAAGTAAACAAGCTTCTTTCCAAAGATTATTAAAGGTTACTGACAATTGTTGATGAATCAATGTTCAGCCATTATTCAATTTGTATTTCATTAGAAAATTGATTCACTTGATTATTTAAGCTGAATTTGCAGTTTAGATAATTATCCAATTCTGTTTTTTTGTGTTTTGAAATCACAACTGTCACCTATTACTTTGTTATACTCCATGTCATATTTAATGCATCTTTAAACTTAATTCCTTACTAATTTTAATTTTAAATATTGACTTTCCTATCAAAAAATCTTATCTGCCTTTCCAAGATTTAATTACCAAATGCTAACCTTTTATGTTTTCCCCAGGAGTTAATTTAAGCTGTTTTATTTTTATAAATGAGCTGGCCCTTCTCCCATGAGGATAGTAGTGTATTTGTTAGAAACTGTATTTAGAGCTTAGTTGCAGTCCAGCAATACTGCTTCAACTAGATACGTAAACAATTTCCTTGCTCAAAATGCACAAGATCTCATATTGGCCAATTGCTCACCACTGTGGAAGATGGAATACAACTATACAGGAACCTAGAAATACAGAGACCTTGATTTTCTAAGAAGGCTAGGAAAGCATAAAACCCAACGTGATTGCCAAGATAGAACAGTATTTTAATTTTATATGAATATCTTTTTTTTTTTTCCTTTTTTTTTTTTTTCGTGACCGGTACTCAGCCAGTGAGTGCACCGGGCCAGTCCTATATAGGATCCGAACCCGCGGTGGGAGCGTTGTTGCGCTCCCAGCTCCGCACTCTCCCGAGTGCACCACGGGCTCGGCCCTGAATATCTTTAATATAAATATGTTTATGGGCTAGGAATTGTACTACATACTTTATGATATTTAAGTTTATTCTAAAAATGTAGACAGATTTGACTATCTTTAGCTGTTTTGATTAAATAGTTCATGAATTCTAAAATCATTTCCAACTATCAGATTATACCCAGACAGTTCTTTATTCCTAAGTGGCTTTAAAAACATTACAAAAATTATTTCATAAAACCAACTTGATATAAAAGAGACATCTGTCTGCCAATAATAACTAGAATTTGACTCTGACATCATAGTTTACAGAGTATTTTACAATATATAATTGAATTTGTACCTGAGTAAAGTTGTCATCATTATTGGACTCTATCTAATTGTAAAATACCTAGTATTATTTTCTAAATAGTGATTCATACTAAGAATTTTCAAAAATTGTGGTAATGGATAACAATAGAATACATGTGTGTGTGATCATTATGTTTTTAAATATTAAGTACATCTTTCAACACCAATCACATAATGACTGTATAAAAAATGGAAAATATTTGGTCTTGACAATACCCTGTATCATATTTTAAATTCTGTTTTTAAAGATGATTTTTGAAGAGGAATATAAGCTGATAAAAGCCAGATTTTAAACTACTTGAGGGAAGGTGCAAAGATTGTTTATATTCTCAACTCTATTTCAATAACATAAATACCTGCTTCTTGATAAAACTTGACATTGACAAAATTAAAAATGATGTTGGTAAACAGTATTATGAGTAAATCTACCAATGACAATTTTTTTAAAGACGTACATATTTTAATCACTCAGATATATTTGTACACAAGATATTGATCTTCACCGTTATTCTATTAATACAAACAAAAGTACCAAAATGCACAGTGACTTTTTTCCTCTCTGAACCAATCACACTTGTTACACATAAAATTAGTTTGGGCAGCCAATTATATAATTACAACCAATTATATAATTAGAACCTGATCGCAGTTTGCTTTTTCTTTGTATGTTATTTTACATTGGCATTTTCTTCCTTAACTAGTTATGTTTTCTCCTTAGTTATATATATATATGAGTATAATTATATTATACTTATAATATTAGTCATGTTTTGCCACACGGGAATTGATAGAATATTTATCCGTTTTTAGCAAGGGAAATCTCTCAATTCAGGTCTTTTCAAGATTATGTTTCCTTTGAATCGATTCATTCTGTGTTCTCCTTCTTATGCAAAAGCATAGTCAGCATGGACCCCAAGAGATTCTGCAATTGTTTAATGTTCGGATTTAAATAAATACATAACTACATATATGTCTTTACTTTTGCTCTAATATTGTGACTCACAATATGTTAGTTTCTAAACCAAAACTTTGCTATGTAAAAACAATCTGCGGCAGCAAATAGTAATTGGTATACTTCTCTCTAGCGCAACTGGAGTGATGAGTGTGAAGGGAATAGTAGAGACAGACTTGCATTGGGGTTGAGAGTGAAAAATTTCAGTGTGAACACTGAATCAGACTTTTCCACTTCATACTGAGAGAGACAAAGAGAGAGTGAGAGCATGCTACTGATAGAACTTATCTGGAGGAGGATGTTTTGTTTTGTTTTTATTTTTCCATTTAACTTTTATAAGGCCACATGAGTGGCCTTTTGTTTGTAACTTTAATATTGTTTGATGTTGCACATTGTATTTTATGGCAGTAGCCCATGCAAGTGTTTTACTCATGAAGTTATGTGGAGTTCTTACCAGAAATTATTTCCTTTAGTTTCATTTAACTCTATTTTGCAAAATGTCACTTTATAATACATATTTTTCAATTTAACAGTTGCATTTGGTTGTCTTCTTTGTCTCAAATTATTTTTAGACTGAAAGACCTTGTAAGAAAAGAAAAGAAAGCCATCAAAACTTTTAAATATGAAATTTCATGCAAGTGATCCAAACAGTTTGAAAATATCAATCTTGGTACTTCACTGAGGAAAGAAATAGCTAACATATGATTATTTTAATAGAATATGAATTTTACATAATACATTATTCTAATCAAAGTACATATTTTCAGAAGTCTTCCTTATAGAATAATTTAAAACAAATGTTAATCACAGGGGAAATCATTTACTAATAATTTTTTGAAGTTTTATGGAAAACACAATTATTTTATTCAAAAGTATTAAGGGTGTTTCTTTAGCATTAAATCTAATTTTACCTAAGAAATTAGAAGAAGCAAATTATATTTTACCGAAAAAATAAATTGGAAAACAAACTTCTCAGTACTCTTACATGCTTTAGTTTAAAGAAAGTAGACAGTAGAAAGAAAAAAAAAGTTTCCTCTCAATATTAAATAAAATGTTTATTTGGAATATATAACCAGTGGTCAATAGAAGCCTGGTATACTACTACATATTTTACATTCGTATTTAGATATTAAATAAGTTTTTTATGCATGTTTTTTAAAAATAATTTTATGGAGTTTGATTTGAGTAGATGAAATTACATGGTAATTTTCTCAAAATTGAAATAATTTTTAAGAATATCAAGTCAAATTAAATGATCTTACTATTTACAAATGTCAAAGAAGAAAATGGTATCAAAGAGCATATTAACAGAGTTATGTTATCATTACCATAAACAGTATTACAACTGCTGTTCGTACATTACAATTGCAATGTACATATGATATATGTATATGATCTAAACTGATAAAGAAATAATCTAATCAATTCCCAGTACAAATGGATACATCAAAATGAATAACATATTTATGGAAGGATTAAAAGATATAAAAAATATGACACATTTAATAGTCATGAAAGAGCATCAAATTAAAATTACAAAGAGCAATCAATTCATGCATATAATGCAATATTCAATGCTAAATACAAGATTCAATAATTACGCAAGGTTTGAAGCTAATGACATACTAACTTATATACGCAGGCATTACTATTGAACCATTTTAGTACTCGTATTATTTAACAGGGTTATAATCCCCTTAGAAATTTCTTTCAGAATTTTTATTCTAAGTTTTGTTCTCTCATTTTTAATTTCATTGAGAATGTATAATTTCCAAAAAGGTAAAACTGCTACTCTCTGCAAATTTAAAATCATTGTATTTAACTCAATTAATGAGACTATCAGTAAAATATTATAACTCTATTCACAAGAAAATTTGACTTACAGAGAATTATTTTCTCCACTGAGTAAAATTTCATTTCAATGAAGAAAAAATTATTTTCATGATCATGAGCAGGTAACATTTTCATTGTTAGAAGTTTTCTACGAGTCAACTTCTACTCCTTCATAGTTATAAAATAGATTAGTCAATCTAAACAATCAAAGGTATCCAGCCCTGAAGAATCAGATAATCACCTGAAGGTCAGCTAGACAGTATCCAGAATGCCACTACAAGAAACTGTGAGTTGTTTCTTTTGCCTGCCTCTAAGTCTGACAAGTTTTGCTGACAGTTATCTCCCTCTCCCGTTTATAAGTTTTATCTACTTTTTTTCATTATATTTTCTTATGCAGTATTTTCTTTGTAGAGTTGAGCTCATATGGCACAGTCAATTTTAAAATTCACTATTTGCATGTATATTTATATATCATTAATAATCCGTCAGAAATGAAACCCCTCTCAGAAGTCTGATGCAGCCAAATAATTTTGTGTGGTAGAAAGAGGAGCGTGGAAGGAGAATGTGACTTCCTCTTACTCACTTTACTGAGACCCAGGTGGCAACCACAGACTCACACTGTGAAAGGCAGTTAGGAAGTCATTAAAAGATAATTTGCATAGTGTGGAAATCTCAGTAGAACTGTAATGAAATCATATTGTGGAGTCAGATAAGTAAGTATAAGAATATCCATAAAGAGCAAAAGTTGCTAATTATTAACTTTTGTCTTTTTTAGCCAAATAGGATGAACAAATTCTAGGTTTATATTTTTAAAATTTGAAAATAAAATAAAAGTATTTAATGATTTTATGAATATGGGTAACCAAATAATATCATACTAATTATATGATTATTGATTCCACCTTAAAGGGTCTCACGTTCTCATTGATGGAGTATTTTATCATTATTTTAAATTATAAAAATACTGGTGTTATCTGCTATTAACAAACTGCAAAAGTAAAAATATCCTAACAACTCTACTACAAATAACTGATCAGATATGATCACACTTAAATTAGAATTTACTGATTAAACAAATGACTTTGCATCATTTGCGATTTTCTACCATAAGTTGTTGTACTGGTAAAAATGTCCCCACAAATACCTAATATGTTCCTTTGTTGCCAACCCATTACCTCGAAATGCATTATCTGTCTGATTCCAGGCTCTTGGCTCCATCTCTTGTCTATGATTATACTCCTGCCAATTTGGGCCTGTGATCCAAATTTATGCTTTTCCTCATGCATCTCACTTCAATTTTCTGCAGCTGCTCTACAGTATAGGATGTGCAGAGTATTAAACCCACCCTGTGCAGCCCTGCTTCAGAATTTTCCTCCTAGCACAAATACACAACCAATCCACCTAAACCTGCTCAAAGACAAATTCAGTTTTATGTCTGAACAAGAATGTGTGCTTTTGACATTCCATAGCAGATATCCCTGGACTAATAATAGACCTTATTACAATAACCTGGATCTAATAATTTTATAGGTGGGAACATAATTAACCAAACCTAGCTAAGAGACTTAAAGCTATGTCACCAAATGCCTATCAGGACAGTTATAGATTCAGGCTGTTTCCATTATAAATAATTTCAAAGTATTTTTACCTTACTTTGTTATTATCTAGTCAGGGTTTAGAAAACTGCAGCCTGAGGCCATGTATATGCCCCTTCCTGCTTTGGTAAACAAAATTTTATAAGAACACACCCTTGCTCATTCATTTACTGCCATCTATAGCTGCTTTTGTGTTACGAATGCATAGTTGAGTAGTTGCTGTAAAGACCCTATCTACCTTAATCCTAGGGTTGTCTTTATGAGCACTTGTCCAAGGCAGTCACACAAGGTACCATACCAGAGAAAGGCTTATGTTTAAGGACTAATTCCATGTAATTACAGTCTTGAAATTCTTAAACACTTTATCTTTGAATTAGTGTTTTGTGGCATTTGTTGGGGCAATAGATGATGTGCTGTGGGCTTGGTGTCTCAGCTCCTGTAGCTACCCTGCCCCTCTCCCCAGGAAAGATTTTACTAACAGCTGCTCCGGGCCTGTCCAACCTCTTCTTTCCTGATCTGGTTCTTCAACAGCTGCTACCCTTCACCGAGGACAGTTACGAAGTTGTGTTGGTGGGGGAGGTCCATTTCCCACCATCCAGAAGTCCCAGTCTGGGGAGCAGGTAGGGTTGGGTTCAGGCATGTGCTGCCAGTGTCCCAGACAGTGGCAACATGTCCACCTTCACTTCATGACCAGGGAGCAACGCTACAGTGCATTTCCCAAATGACTGGGCATGTTCCCACCCTCTTCAAAAATTTTGCATTGAGCCCTTTTGAAGCTGAATCTGCTTGTCCCCTAAGCATGCTGAAAGTGTAGATATGACTGTACTATATCTTCCTGATCAGGGAGCAATCTCAGGGCAAAAACAGATCCAGATTCCCAACTTACCTTCATCTCCTTATTTTCCGTGGCATCTTAAACTTGTTAACCCAACTGCATTGCTAGCATTGGGTGTCTTCATAAAGACTGATTTTACATTTCTTTAGAACTTTTTCAGTGGCCCTAAGCAAAAGGGTTCTATCATTATTAGAAGAAATCTATAAAGCATAAATTTAAGAAGTAAACATTGTATTCTTAATTGTTGTTAAAAACATTTTAACAGTAGTATTTTTTAAAAAATCACCTAATGATTATACTTAACATGAAAAAAAGATTGGCTTGATTTTTCAGATTATTTTAAATAATCTGATTGTTCCCTGCAATTTTCTTTTTAAACTCTGCATGAACTACCACTGTAGTAGGTAACATTTGAAGACCCGCAGACTTTCTCATATATCCAGAATGACACTATATACATAGAGGGTACTGGAGAAATATTTTAAAAGTTTCAATTCATTAATCACATACAGATGCATTCTCTTTAGCAACTTACTTTATTTAACACCCCAGAAGAAGTGGGTAGAATCAAGGAGATGGTTGCATGTTTTGTAACTGGAATTTAGCTTCTTTCTCACAGGAGTTCAAAACTTTTTTAATTTAATTTGCTCTCAAAACTGTGATGATACTAATATAATTACCTTTTGTACCTTACCTAATATTGAAAACAAAAGTAGTAACCAGAATCGCTAAGCATGATATAGAACAGCTGGGATTTCTGAGCCACTAATTAGTGATGAGCGGCACAGTCCTCTCAATTTTAAGGCACTCATTTAAGAAAAAATAAATCAAATACAAGTGAGGTGTATTAATGAAAAATATTTTCAACATTTTTTGTTTGTTGGTTTTAAACAAAGAATTTACTCAAATCAGCGCTTTGGTTTGGGAAACAGTATTGGAATGAGAATCTCACCTAAATTTATGAAATGCAAGTGACAGCAGATTAATTCATTGTTTTTAAGTTTCTGTGTCCACAGCTTTGCTGAAGTCATTCTGGAAGGATCATAAAAAAATACATATAAAATCAATTCTATAGTCATATCCTCCCCAAATGATGACCTGACATATTTTATTTCTTCTAAATGGCTATATCTGAAACAGTATATTGTAGTGTCAGAGGGATTCATTAATAATAAACAGTTTAGAAATGCCACTATTGGCAATAAAAGACTAGAGCAATACATTACTCTGAGGTTCCTTTCATGGGATAGAGGATATATCAATATTTTGCCCTATGTAAGGAAATTTTTAAAGTGTATAAGAACAGGAAAGCAAAGTAATTAACAGGAGGCTATATCTAATATCTAAAACAAAAATATGGACTACCCTCAAATCAATAGTTTTGCTGAAAATGAACCTACAGAATTCAATGATTTATATCTTGGAGTGACATTGAACTATTGAGGGAAATCATATTAAAAGGAAAAAATGGTTTACCTATAAGACTTTTATTGTTGATTTGATGAAAGTTTACCTGTTCCTTCTTTAAAATTTACATCTTAGAAATCTTGCTTTTAAAACCAAATTAGAACAAAACACAAAATAACCAAAATCTCCCTAAAATACCATAATCAACACTCATGAAGAAGTTATAATGAGTAACATATATTTAATTTCTGACAATGGATTAGCACAGCTGGTCTTCCCTATCGTTTTTCAAAAAAACGATAATCTCCAAATCTCAAGCTGATGTTTACATTGTTTGTGCAAAGTAAATTATGCATTAATCATAACGATATACATTAATCAAAACATATGAACCTTTGAAAAATATGTGTTGATACATTTTTGTGATTGCATGTTTGAACATGCAATTAAGTCAACAATACCTTTCCAGAACTTCTATCTTCCCAACTTCCTCCTTTATTTTTTGGCTTACTTTTATACTGATATCAGCAAACAAAAAGATATTTTTTTAGGATCCTTTATTGACCAGTCTTGTTTAGGTAGATGCCTTTGCTCTATGCTACCTGTATTACAGCTTCTAAGCTTTATCATACTATGCTGTATTTGCCTATTGTCCACCCATCTTCCTTAGTAATTACTGTGTTCCATTTGTCCTCTCTGTCCTATTCATAATTTCCCCTTCAATTAAAATAGCAATGCCCAATCAGAAAAATTATTAAGTGCGAAAGAGTTGGCTGTTGCCTCATTCATAAAGTGGAAAAGGCTAAGTATGAAAAGTAATGCCTCACCAAGGAGTGGAAGACGTTAAAGTCAGCTCATACAGTGCATTATAGTTAAACTTGGAAATATAACAGTTTTGCCTGATGTCATTTGTTTTCAATGGATATTTCACATTAAAACTCTCTAATTTGCACATTTATACATTAATATGTTGTTTTCAATTTCTGCTTGGTCTTAAAAATATCCATCTTGCTTTCTAACTTAGTGAAAAAAATTAACTTCAAATTGCATCTAGTATAATTATATTCCACAGACTGGTACAAAGCAATTTCTGAGAACTAGCCCAGGAATAGTCATCGTGCTATAGAATTTGATAGTTATAGTCACTATCAATCAAAAGTAATCAGAGTGATTTCTGACTGAATAATAAAATTTATGTTTTCATTATCTTTATGGTACACTTAAAATGACCATGAAATAAACTAATTCATTCTACTTTATGGAAGAAACTGAATTTATTTCACACACCATCACTAGTAATTGTACTTTAATAGATTGATAAATTGCCAAATAACATTGCTGAAGGTGTATTCAGAAATAAATTTACCACCAAAGGTTTTAGTTTTTCACTTGTCATTTGCCATGCATATGATTGCTTACATATTCTACTAGGCCCTTCACTTTGTAAAATTTTCTCACAGTGTATTAATTCATATTAACTGGCAATATATTTTCCATTACTATTATAAATTTATTTAAAAACAATATTTATATATTTAACTTTCACTTTAGTTAAAACTAAACTTGATACTTTTATTAAAAGCATCTCCACTGTAATTTAAAGTAATTATACTTTGAACTGTGATTACCCACAGAAGCTGTTTCAAATATTTTTCATTCAGATTTAAAACATTCCCACTTTATTATTGTCTTGCCAACTTTTGTTAAATTAATAATGGTTTCTTTTGTAATTAGTTTTTGTGACTCAGTTCTCTTTCTAGAACTGAGCTGTCAGAGACAATAATGAATTGTCACATATGGCTACTGAGCACTTAAAATTTGACTAGTTTAAATTGAGAGGTGTCCTAAGTGTAAAGAACATACAAACTTCAAACAATACAAAAGATACGTAATGTAAAATATCTCGTTAAGAAGGAAATGAAAGTATTTCTGATATATTGGATTCAATCAAAATATTATTTTTAAATACATTTTACTTTCTTATTGCTTTTTTAATGTGGCTGCTAGAAGCCATCTGTGGCTCACATTACGCTTCTGTCAACAATGCCATTTTACCTTTTGCCCAAGGGCCCTTCTGCATATCATTGCACACATTTTTCTTTAAATACACAAGTTGGGTTTTTTTCCACTTGAAAAGGACTTTTATTTTAATTTCCATTTTTATTTCAATACCAATGTAAAATACTTAAAGTATTAAAATCTGCCTTACACCTTCACTGTTTGATAGTTGGAGAGGAATTGTTGATTTTGTGTGTATGCACATGCACACATGTGCATATGTGTATATACATATATATATACACACACACATAAGAGTGACAGAAGGAATTTTCAATTTTTAATATGTATCAGATCCTCCTTTTTGGTAGTTCTTGATATGTCTCATTTTAATCAAATGAGGTCCATGTAAGAGAGGTATTGTTTCTTTTTTAAAGACAGAAAGAATCTTGAGGAAGATTGAGTAACTTGTACAAGATGTATTACTCTAAGGGTTTTAGTCTGTTTTCTATTGTTTATGAGAGAATATCTGAAACTGGATAATTTATAAGAAAGTGAAATTTATTTCTTACAGATGGGAGGCTGGGAAGTCCAGGGTCCAGGGGATACATCTGATGAGGCCCTTTGTCTTGGTGGGGACTCTTTACAGAGTTCAGTGGTAACTCAGGATATCATAGGCTGAGAATGATAAAAGCACTTTCAAGTGCTCTCCTTATAAAGCCACAAGTCTACACCCATTATAATATATTAAACAATAAACAAATTACTCCTTGAAGGGATGAATCCATTCGTGAGGGCATAGTTCTCACAATCCAATCATCTAATCTTAATAATTCCCCATCTTTCAACACTGCCATAATCTCATTTCCCACACTCTTACCATGTTACAGTGGGGATCAAACTTCAATGAGTTTTGGGGGACACTCAATTCACAGCATTCCACACTTGTCCTCCCCAACTCATGCCCTCCTCACATACAAATACATTCACTCTCTCTCCAAAGTCTTAACTTATTTCCCTTCAAAAGCTCAAAGTCTCATCTGTGAAATCAAATGAGTTATCCACTTCTAAGATACAATAGTGGGACAAGCATAAGACAGAAGTTTACCTTTCAAAAGGGAGAAATAAGCTAAAAGGAAGGGGTAACATGTCCTAAGCATGTCCTAAACCCAGCAGGGCAGACATTAAATCTTAAAGCTGAAGAATAACCTTCCTTGACTCTATGTCAAGCATCCTCTGCATACTGATGTAGGGGTTGGGCCTCCAAGTCCTCATGCAGCCCTGCCCTGATGGCTTTCCTGGCATTTTCAGCCCATGCTTCAGCTCTCCCAGGCTGCCATTGTACACTAGTAGTTCTGCAAGGCTAGGGTGTCAATGAAAGTCCTGCTCCCATGACTTCACTAGGCATGGCCTTGGCAGAGATTCTCTATTGAAGCTCTGACCCCACATTTCCACTGAGCATTGTTCCAGTGGAGTTTCTCTGTGATGACTCCATCATCCCAGCAACAAAACTTTTTCTTGGCTCACAGCTTTCCCATGCATTCTTTGAAACCCAGGTGGAGTCTGCCTTGCCTCCATTGCTCTTGTATTCTGCCAGCCTAAAGACTTAACACCACATGGATACCACCAAGGCTTCCAGCTTGTATCATTTGAAGTGGCAGGTCCAGCAGCACCTGATGCCAATTTAATTACAGCTGTGGCAGCCAAGGAGTGATGTTCTGGAATTCAGGAAGCAGCTTCCTGAGGTGGCCCTGGGCAGTGTGCCTGTGGAAGGCACCCTGAGTCTGTTCCTCAAAACCATTCTGTCTTCCTAGGCCTCTAGGTCTGTGATGGGAAGGAGAGACTCAAAGATCTTTGAAATGCCTTTAAGATCTTCCTTCCATTCTCCTGATAATTCTTTCCTTCTCTACTAACCTCCTTACCAGACGGTCAATTGGCTATGCCCTTGATTTCCTCTCCTGAACACACTTTTTCATTCTTTATGTGGCCAGACTGAAAATTTTTTACCCTCTGCTTCCCTTTTAATTATAAATTCCACCTTTACATCATGCAATTGCTTCTGTAATTCAGCATAGGCTTTTAGAAGTAGCCACACAACTGCCTGAATGTTTGGCTGCTTAGAAATTTCTTCAACCAAATATCTAGGTATATTACTCTCAAGTTCCACATTCCATAAAGCCCTCAGGCATAAACACAATATAGTCAAGTTCCTTGCAACTTTATAATAAGGGTGACATTTGTTCTAGTTTCCAATAAGTTCTTTCTCGTTTTCATCTGAGACCTCCTCAAAATGGCTTTTACTGTCCATATTTCTATCAGCATTCTGTACCATCACTTAACCAATCTCTAAGAAGTTCCAAACTTTCCCTGATCTTCTTGTCTTTTTCTGAGCTCTCACCAGAATCACCCTAATACTCCTTTTATAGCAATCTAGCCTTTATCTAGCCCGCTCCTCCAAATTCTTCTATTCTTTGTCCATCACCCAGTTTCAAAGCCACTTCCACATTTTTAGGTATTCACTATAAGCAACACCCTAATTCTTGGTAACAATTTTATATACTAGTACATTTTCTGTTACATTCTACTTAGAATACCTGAAATTGGGTAATTTACAAGAAAACAAAATGTATTTCTCACAGTTTGGAAGCTGGTAATTACAATGTCCAGGGGGTTCATCTGATTAGGGCCTTTGGTGTAGGCTCTGTAAGGAGTCCAATAATAGCTCAGAGTATCACATGGTGAGACTGGCAAGAGCACTTTCATGAGCTCTCCTTATAAAGCCACAAGTGCACACTCATGATAACACATGAAACAACAAACCCATTACTCCATGAAGGGATTAATCCATTCGTGAAGTCATAGTTCTCATAATCCAATCACCTTTTATAGGCCCCATCTTTTGGCACTGCCATTGTCTGATTTCCCACCCTCTTACCATTGTTAAAATGGGGATCAAGCTTCAACAAGTTTTAGGGGCACATTCAATCCACAGCGCTAAGTAAAACATTTTTTAATTGAAGAAGTTTTTACAATGACATATTATAATAATATAGCTATTTTCTAAAAATACTGCTTAGCAATATTAGTGCCTTGAACATTATAAATTTCAATATTCTCAAAATTTTCTTCCAATATCTCTATAGTTTTGTCAGTTTTTTCTTAACTTAGTTTTGCCACAAATCACTTGAGGCTACTATTATTTTTATCTTGTTTATTCTTATGCTATTTTATATAGATTCTATATAACTTAATAGATACTAATTTTAGTTAGAATGTTTTAAAATTGTTTCCAATATCACATATATTTATTTAATAAATTTGTAGGATGATTTAGATAATGAAAGCAGAAAACAAATACTACACTTTGCTATTATAACAGTATTTGGTAAAAATGTATACCATAGATTTGGTTATAGTATAACAAGTCATCTTTTGGAATCAATCCAAAGAGATTTTAGTCATTAAAACATATAGATAGTATAGTTATTATTATGATAAATGGTGATATCGCAAAGTAATTTATAACTGAAATAAACAGAACTTCAGATTTAGCACAAAGAAGAATGAGGTTGAAAGAAATTATATTTCAACTTGACCACAACATGCACTGCCTGGTCATTTATCCTGAAAATACATCCAGCTGGCTTGTGTTTGAAGAGCATATAGAGCCAAACTCTGGAGATGTTAAATCTAGATTAGTGTATGTTACTCTAGAAAGTCACAAATTTACTGCATCCTATTCTCCTTGACTATAATGAGAGTGTGCCTAAATGGAAGATCTTTAAGGATCTCCCACTTTTAAAGATGTCAAAGTATTTTTGTTAAGGAACATCAAAGCTAACAATAAACAAAGTCAAAAATACGTGAAATAGAATAAAGGGAGAAGGCATTATAGATAAAAACCTAAGTATAATAAATAAAGTAAAATATTTTTCCTTTCCAGTAATTCCCAATAGATATTCCATTGAACTACTTGGTGGCATTTTGGGGTACAAAAGTGATGGCCACATCTTCACTTCAAGTTTGGACTATAAGTTTTCTCACGGGCATATATATAATTTTTTATCTTTGTACTTTAATATCTCAGCCCAGAACAGGAAGAATTCAATCTCATTTAACTATTAATAAAACAACTTAGAGTATGATGTTTTTAATATGGTTTACATAATCAAATATACATTTGAGCAATTTTCTGAATAATTACCATTTAAACAACATGCATAATTGCTTCATGAATTATATCTCCATATACTTTGATAGACAAGTATCAGAGGTATATACATTTTTCCAATAACATTTTCCAATTTTTGAATTTATGATACCAAAATTATTTCATTTCTAAGTTTTTTGATGTATGCTTTAGCTTGTTTCTTTCAATCTACATTGATTTAGATTATGCAGTCCTTTGAATTTAAAAACTAGTTCGCAAATTTTTATTGCAGTGCTACTTTAAAGCTTTTCTAGCTTTCATAAAATATTTTAAACACTTTGATGTCATTTTATCAAATGACATCAAAGAATATATTTCAGTTTTATGCTTTGTCAAATTATTTATAATGACTATATCCTCCAGTATATTCATCACCCAATACATTGACAGATAAACTGTACTCTGCATTCAGTGTCACTAATACTGATGTCATTAGTTACTATCATAACACTTTTCATAATAGTGCCAAATTTGTAACCTCTATATTTTGAACGAACCAAAAAAAAAAAAATTGGTCTCTAATTTGTATCCAAGGTTTTCTAATTTCCACTTTAGAAATGTGCCTGTGTTTGTGTGTGGTGTGTGTGTGTGATGTATGGTTGTATGTGTGTGTGTGTGTGTGTGTGTGTGTGTGTATCTAATTAAGCAGAACATTTTGTCCATTGTATAGAAAATATTGTTCAACATGCACTGAAAGTTACAATTTTATATCTGCAACTTTCACATTTCTTATTCTTTTCTGAAGGCATACAACGTTTATACCAAAGCATACAGAAATAAACAAATATATGTATATATATATTTGTCTAGGCCCCACACCCAGAGTTTTCTAATTGGGGGTGGGGGGAGGGCACATCCTACCTACTGTATTTTTTGAGGCTTCCAGGTGATTCTAATATGCAGCCAGATCTGAGAATAATTGGTCTAGCCACAGTCTTCAAGCCTGAAAATATTTTTTTAAAAAAATCTGTTAGTATTTGAGCTTTTTTCATTACATCTGTTTAATTTGGTGGTTGCCACCTTGGGCAATTTACAAATATTCTCAGATTACAAGTTGCCTTTACTCTGAGATTCACTCAGTCTTACAGATAACGTTAATAAAAAGTGTTTGAGAAAGACTTACAGCACCAGTGTTATCCCCTGCTAAAGTTGATAATTTTTGCCTTCAGTGGGGTTTATTTTCCTTCAGGCAAGTTGAGACCAACAGATAGTTTAGTCTGCCAACCATAAGCAGAGACCATTTCCAAACTTCCTATTGAACATTTTTATGTAAATTGTACTATTAACATTGTACAGTCCATAATCCAAAATTTGCTTAGGAAAATCTTTCTATTCACCAAACGTAAACATTTAATCCTCCCACTTAACTAATGAGATTTCCTGAATCACCATTTTATTCTCTCTCACAGTTCCCTCTATAAGTTTCATTCCTAAAATATCTCTAAAGTGTTTTCTCTGTTCTATTTTATTTGTCACTGAGTGTAAACTCTCATTATCTTATACTTATTGACTTAATTGTTAACTCTGAGCTCCATCGTGTTTCTATGTCTTGTTTTTCTAAATGAATGATGATATGTTTTAAATGATACAGTGTAAATATATTCAAAAAAACTAATGTAACAGTTTTATTTCAATGTCAATATTTACAATACTTTGAAAATTACTAACTTTTAAATAATTAAAAAATACAAAATTAGTTTTGATAAATACTTTTGGAGGTTAGAAATGCAAATAAATGAAAGATCACTACTCTGATTCTATTGTAAATCTACTAAAATATATATTTTTATAATCTTGAAAGACTCTTATTACAAATATTACTTAATTAGCATTAATAAATATAATTTTATGTGGCATTTGATATCTTTCACATCAGAAACTTTCCCAAATTCTTAAGATGGCTGCAAAAACTACAGAATTTTTAAATAAATACCTCACATTATTATAATTTTTGCTCTTAATTTTCTCATTGTAATTTTTTTATTTCTTCATTTTTTGAACAACAGCAAATACATTTAAAAATATAGAAAAATTAATTATTTATATAAAGAGCATACATGTTTAATAGAGGTAGGTAACCATTAATCTACTACCTGACCACTATATTTCTTCTGAAGAATCTATGATTATTCAAAGGACATTTTGACATTTTGTATTTGCAGAAAGATTTCAGTGAACATCAGAAATGAACAGCAGATGTGAAAGAGAGCTAGCAAAGAAAGAGAAAACATTAAATCAGAATGAGGCAGCTTCACAATAATTTATACAACTGAGTAAAAATCATTCACTGGGAAGTCACAACCCAAGACTTTGAAGAGAAAGAGTTAATGTATTTTAATGTTTGCTTGTAATTTCTTGTAGTGTATTCCCATACTGTTGCCCCAAATTTGTAGTTAATCTAAGAGTGGCATAATGTTAAATCAAGCTAAATTTTGCCTGAGAAAGCCTGTGTATTCACATGCTTATGTAATAAACTGCAACATAACTTAGTATGTAAATAAACCAAAAGCCTAACTCAAAAGTATGCTTCTGTAGCAAGTAGCTGAGTCTCAGCCAACTGGAAGCTATGCTTTAATCAATTACAATTGGCCAACTGTTTAAACCATGTTTCAATAAAGGAAACCCTGAATTATAACCAATCCAGCTCTTTCTATATCTTACTCTATTTTCTATACAACATTCTACTTCCCTTTTTTTGTCAATAAATGTTATCTGGTCATGCAGCAGCCCTGGAGTCTCAATAACCTGTCCTTGTTTTAGGGTCTTCCTGATTCACAAATCATTTTTTGCTAAATTAAACTCTGTTAAATTTAATTTGTCTAAAGTTTTTTTCTTTTAACAGATTTGGTGTCAGAAGTGGGATCTGAATTAAAACTCCAGTGATTCCCCAAAACACCAGACAACCAGGCAAAGTACCCATGGAACCACTAGTGATCATTGCTCTCTTGTTTATAACTGGACATTGTGGGTGAAATTTCTCTGAGATTTTGAGCTCCGCTAATGCTGAGCTCTCTGAGTTTACTGAGCAATATTTAGACTAGACTGGGTCCAGGATAACATTTAATTCAATAACAACTGGATAGAATTCAGTTAGAGGCTTCAGATAGGCACCTTTTGATAATGGTTTTGTCTCAATCCATGAAGTCTGGAACTCCATCTTTTTGGACTCCAGATAACTTTATGTATTAGAATTATGGGCCCAGAAAATGTGCATTTTTAGAAAAATAGGTTAACTGTACTAGAGGTAACTTAAAATTAAGATTGCCACATGTAGATGTTTTAATTTAGATAAAATTATTTATTTGTGGGGCACGTTAGAACAGAAGGGGTCAAAGATGCTACAAAAGCAATGAGACACACTTTTGAATATTTATACAGAAGCCTCTGAAAGATTAAATGAATCAAAAATTGCCTCTATAGAAGAATCTTTACAAAAGGCAGAAATAAAGCTTAAGCAACAAAGAGAAGCCATCATAAAAAAAAAAGGACTGTACATTGAATTAAGCCAGATTGTTTTTCTCTTTACATATTCTGATCCCCCTAAACTTTTGGCTAAATTTCCCTTTCACCCTAAGGATGACGAAAAAAGGGAAGCGAGGCAGATGACTTACAAAATGAGACTTTCCAATCAGCAGGACTTCATGCCATAACTACCTTTGCTCCGTGATTTACAACTAAGCTTGTACCCATTGTAAATGGGTTTTCTAACCTAAGGAAAAAAATCCTCAAAATTGCACTGAGAAATTTAGAATACTCATAGTAGCTTATAATCCAGGACTTCCTAATATTTACAAATGTATTCACAAAATATTCAGGCCTGGCTGAGCTCAAAAAAGGGATGGCAGCAGCAGAAAGAAACAAACATGAAAGATATTAAAGACCCCTCCACAATCTCTTTGTGAGAAGGACAAAAAGGAGATAGAAAACTTAATGAAAACCTTTAAAATGTAATTGATATGATTTTTCCACAAAAAAAGTCCATCATGCAATCTTATAGTCATTAATAATCATGATAATAATAAATATAGTAATAATAATAATAATAAATCAGCTTCAGATTACACATCTCATTTGAAAATGATTTTTGTAAACTATTCATGGCTCAAATTACAATAAGAAATATTTTCTGCACTGACTGAAACTGTGTTAACTGCTCTATTTATAAATAGACTTTGTCCTGAAGTTAACAAACTAATTAAAAAATATAAATTAGGACAGGAAGTTGCAGTTATGATTGGATTGGTAGCCTTGTTGAACATTTTGAGAGCACTCTATAGCAAGATGAAAACCAGATGGTTAATAAGCTTATGTCTCTTACTACAACCATACAGAGGCCAAGACCAAAGGGATCTTTTCATTTTAAATCACAAAAAGAGGTTTTAGAACAAGAAATTCTTTACCCTGATGTATCTGCCTTCATTGAAAACAACCAGGACACTGGAAAAGAGACTATTCACTTTTATACGGGTCCACCTATAAAGCCTCCACCTGTTGGGCTTTAAAAACTAACACCACCTTAAGTGCCATTACAAGCGGCACCATTATGGGCCCACAAGGGCGTATTAATGTGGCAGCCTAAGACAGTGCCAGGAGGAAGTAGGGTGGGGGTGTCTGCGGGAACCTTGCCTTACCCCTTATTGGCCAAATATGCGCTTCCGTGCTCGAGGTTGCAATAGCTAGGCATTGAGACAGGATGCATGCTCTCTTGACCTTTATGCTGATAAGATTATGTAAAAACCTCCCTTCCCCATTTGCCTTTAAAAGCAAGTGCTTGTGTGGTAATAAACGGAACTGCTTGACAGAACCCCCGCCGCGTCTGAGTGTCCTTTAACCGGGCTGTTTTGGGGGGGCCAGAGGTGTGCTCACCTCTCTTCACTGCTCTCTTCCCCTGTCTCCTTCCAAAGGGGGCAGGAGGGAAAGAGGAATCCCGGGCCCGTTCGCTTGCCCACAAAAGGAACGAGGCTAGGGCTGGTCGGGTCGGCCAGCGGCGGACCCGACATCCACCTTTCAGGCTGGATGGTTTCTGCACTAGAGGTAGCCCAACAGATTTCAACTTTTGTGATGATAATCAATATTGTGAGGTTCCCAGGGATTCTTTGGTAAATTGTTCTTTGTAATACCCTTAAATAAACATGGAGAAACAAGAGTTAAAATAAATGTGGAATCTTGTACAATTCTGGTGACATCTGGAGCCACCTTATCAACTACAACCCCCACTTTCATAAGCAACAAATGTCTCAGAGTAAAAAGGTCATTTTTGTGGTAAGGTTTTGAATCAAGAGGTTTCTGTATCTGAACTCATCCCATAGACTCCAGGGCCAATTTCAGATAAACATACGTTTTACTATGTAATACTGTTCCAGTAAACTTGCCAGGGCAAGGCTTACTTTCAAAGCTCAAAGGGCATATAAAATTCTCTTCGTAGAGAGAAATAATCTTAGTTTCCTGACTCTTCCTTATTTTCTTTATTTTAATTGGTTATGAATATTCATGAGATACAAACCTGATCGTCACCCCTCATGCCCAAGATGTGAAGGCCAGATCCACACTGGCAGCATGCCCCTTACCAAAAATTGTGATTGTACCCTACCCAATTATTCCCAACCAACCTCCCCCTCCCTCTTTCCCCCAAGTCCACTTTGTACCCCTAGGTATGTTCTCTACCTCTGCAAGTCTAACACACCACTGTGGTCTTTCTTTCCTTCCTTCTTTCTCTCTTAGCTCCCACTTATGAGTTAGTACATGTCATATTTATCCCTCTGTGCTTTGCTTATTTCACTCAACATAAGTTTCTCCAGGTTCATCCTTGTTGTTGCAAATGGGAGAATTTCATTCTTTTTTATGGCAGAGTAGTATTCCATGGTCTATATATACCAGTTTCCTTATCCAATCATCCATCAATGGACATTTAGCTTGGGTCCATATCTTGGTTATATTAAACAGAGCTGCAATGGACATGGGAGTGCAGGTATTCCTTCAATATGATGATTTCCATTCCTCTAGGTATATACCCAGAATTGGGATTGCTAGATCGTATGGAAGATCTATCTGTAGTTGTTTGAGAAACCTCCATACTATTTTCCATAGTGGTTGTACTAATTTACAGTCCCACCAACAGTGCAGGAGCATTCTCTTCTCTCCACATCCTCCCCAGCATTTGTTTTTCACCATCTTTTTGATTATAGCCAGTCTAACTGGAGTGAGGTGGTATCTCAATGTCATTTTAATTGGCATTTCCCTGATGACTAGTGATGTTGAGCATTTTTTCATGTACCTGTTGGCCATTTTGTATGTCTTCCTTCAAAAATGTCTTCCTTCCTCTGCCCATTTTTGATTTGGGTTATTTGATTTTTTACTTTGTAATTGCTTGAATTCCTTGTATATTGTGGATATATAAATCCCTTGCCTGATGCATAGTTAGCAAAAATTTTCTCCTACTCTGTAAGCTGTTTTTTTTTTTTATTTTTTTTTGTAAGCTGTTGTTTTATTCTGTTGATTGTTTCCTTTACCCTGCAGAAGCTGAACCATAAATGTTATGCTTCTTACAGGCAAAAATTGAAAAGATTGAAACTCAGTACTATAATAATGCTGATCTTTCTAAAATACCTGAATGCTTATGTGCCTCTTCCTCAACTGATATAGAAAGAATTTAAAGTATGGAACCTATAAAAGTCCAGATAGATTTTTCTAAACCTTTTCCTAAATTACCCCAATATTCACTAAAGCTCCAAGCAAGGACTCTTGTCAATTGTAGATTTAATTGAACAGACATAATTCTGTGCACTGGTCCTTGTAACACACCAATTCTACCAGTTAAAAAACCAAATGGACAAGGCCGAACATTTTTTTAAGATTTAGAGGCAATTAATAAAATTGCAATGCCAAGGTTTTCTGTAGCTTCAAATCCTAGTGCTTTAATGTCTAATCTGCTTGCTGATTCAGAATGGTTCATGATAATACACCTCTGCTCAGCCTTCTTTAGCATTTCAGTTCATAAAGAGAGTCAATACTTGTTTGCTTTTACTTAAAAAAAAAATCAGCACTACACCTGGACCGTAATGCCACAAGGGTTTTCTGAAGCCCCTTTGTATTTTCTACAAGCGTTGCATTGGGAATTAATAACCTTTTAGTCGTTTGATGACCTGTTGTTATGCTCTCCCACTATAGAGTGTTCTCAATGGACTCAATTTACTTTACAGCAACTCTCACATAAAGGTAAGACGACTTCAGTGAAAAACCTCAGTTTGCAAGAAAAAAAAGTCCATTATTTGGGGCATGACTTGATTTCTGAAGGGATTTTTGCCTTACCTGAGAGGATCAAAACTATTCAAACTTTTATTCAGCCTTAAGCCAAAAGGCAACTAAGAGGTTTGCTTGGACTTGCAGGATATTGCAGACCTTTGGCCCCCAATTTTTCCTTATGGCTTCACCATTATATAACATCACTAGAAATGAAGTGCCAAAGACTTTATCTTGAGAAAATATTCATGAGAAGACTTTTAACCAAATGAACTTGGCCTTCCAACTGTCCCCAGCTTTAGGACTTCTGATTTACACTATGCCTTTTGCCCTGTTTGTTCATGAAATGACAATGAGGTATTAGGAGTTCTTATCCAAGATCATGGTGGAAAAAAATAGGCCCATTGCATATTATAGCCAGCAATTAGACCCAGTAGCTAAGGCATATCCTAATTGCTTATAAGCAGTTGCAGCAGCAGCCAAGTTGGTAGAAGCTTCATTTGAGCTGCTTTCAGGAAATAAACATAATTTGCAAGTTCCACATGCTGTGGAAAGTCTATTAAATTTCAACCTAACTCTGCATTTTTTATTAAGTTGACTAGCATTTTATAAAATTCTTCTCTTTTCTCTTTCTAATGTCTACCTAAAACACTGTGACCTAATTATCCTGCTACTTTGTTACCTCTGCCTGATGATGGTGAACATCACAATTGTGTTAAATGCAGTATTGCAAATAGTGGCCCCTTGTGTTGATTTATGAGATACTTCATTGGATGATCTGAGTCAACACTTTATGTTGAGTCAAAAATTCAGAAAAAATGTATTAGGTGGGGTATGTTGTTACTACCCAAAGTAAGTTGATAGAGAAGGGAACTATGCTTCAATTTAAGTCGGCTCAACCCGCGGAGCATTTTGCTTTTACCTGTTCTTATCATACAGCTAAGAATAAATCAGTAAATGCTTACATGAGAGGGTACTTCAAACCGTTGATGAAAAGATTCATATTATCTTGTAAATACATTTTTTCACAAACTTTTTGAAGTACTTTTGTGAGGATAGCAGGTATGCTTTTGGAGTAGCACATGATTTGGGCATGTCATGGAAACAATGACATGCCCAAATCATGTGCTTCTCATTTTTAGTGGGACCCCCACTAAAAACAAATTTCAAAAAGATGAACTCCTTTGTACTATCCTGTTTCCATCACAAATTGCCATTATTCAGATAGAAGCTAATATCTGTAAAACTGAACCTGGATGTCAAGGGAATGCAATAGCAGATTTTTGTTCTAAATCACCTAGGTTTGTGAAACTGCTAGAATGTGTGATTTGAATTAACTCCATGCCCTTATAATGTCCTATTTAATAAACAGCTCAATGCACCTGATTTGGAAACACAAAATCGGTATCTAAAAGGATATAAATTCAATGTTAAGCATGGGCTCACAGAAGACGCAGACAGCTGCTAGATGATTCCTGAGTCTTCAAAGCTTTCATTGTTAAAGGCTCTGCACTCCACAACTTATGAAACAGACAAAATGATCCAACTTATGAAAACATAATGGTACGGTGACTGTTCTATAATTGCTAAAATAGCTTACAACCAATATGTGGTTTGTCAAACTTATAATCCTGGGAAAATAATCAAAAGTTTAGGTGGTATATTTTCACCACCTGATAGATCATTTGAACATTTCCGGATGAACTACATTCAGTTGCCACCCTCAATGAGGTATCAGTGTGTTCTCATAATAGTTTGTATGGTTTTCTGGTTTTGTAGACGCTTTGGTAGAGAAAAACTGATGCTATAAAAGTAGCTAAAAAATTATTAGAATATGTATTTTCTTCATGGAGCATACCTGGAGAAATCTCCAGTGGTAAGAAAAGCCATTTTACTGAGCAAGTTATAAAGCAGTCAAATAAAGTGTTACATTAACATTAGCATTGACACTATCACCCTCAGACTTCTGGAAAGGTTGAAAAAACAAATGGTATCTTAAAACTAAAATTGGCAAAGTTAATTGAGTCAATTGGATTGCCTTGGCCAAAGGTGCTAAAATTGGCTTTACTGGCAATCAGATCTACTCTGATTGGAAAACATAAGTTGAACCGTTATGAAGTAGTCCCTGGAAAACTTATGCCTCCAATAGTAGAACCTCATATATCTCCCACTCTTCTAAACTCTTATATGACTAAATACTGCAAGACTTTAATGCATTATGTCAAAGTATGTTTTCATCAGGTTAAATAAAGTTTTTCATGATCCACTAATTGAGGACAATAAAGCCCTTCATGGTCTAGAACCGAGAGACTGGGTTTTCTGGAAATGACCTCAGAGGAAGGCTGCCCCTGAATCCCATTGGATGGGACCATGCTAAGTTTTTCTCAGTACCCACACTGCATTAAGCTTTAAAACCTTGAAACTTGGGTCTACATATCACAACTAAAAAGGGCCCCTTCAGTCAATTGGAACTGTATACCCATTGGAGATTTTAAGGTAAAATTGACCAATGACATTTCTCTCCAGAAGCAGACACCATTCTAGAGGTGGACAGATTTTCTTATATCATGAGTTAAGACTTCTCTGTCATCATGAAAGCTTTTTTGTCTTTTATTTATTTATTTTTTTCCTTATTTCTTGCTTTTCTAATCCTTTCCTTTTCTCTACAGGAAAATTCATGGAACTGTAATAAGTGGATTGCTTTATTGTGAGCTTAGGTTCTAGCACAAAACCAGAGCAATTATTGGGTTTGTGGGCTAATGTCAAAAAATCAGGAAACAATTTAATTGATGCCAATGCCTCTCCATGTTTCCAATGAGAGTCACCCTGAAATTCCAAATGAAGAGTGGAAAGCTATCCACAATATACTAAGCATCACTGCTATTTCTTTTCCTGCACTCACTAGAAACAACACGCTGACCTTTCCAATTAATAATATGATTGTTACCACATATAGAAGACCCATCTGAGTGATGCCTACAGAAGGTGTATTGTGCTCATAGGCAATACACATTGAATATTACCTATGTGAAATTACTTATGTGGGTACAAGTAATTGCTTCTATATTGTCACCAGATTAAATCCAATAGAGTCCTTTTTTAAATAAATGTCATCATATAATTTTACAATATTATAGATAGGCCTCAAAAATAAAAAAAGGAAATTTTCCACTGGACCTTGTTTAGAAACTATGCAGATTTAAAGGTAAACAAAGTTAATTAACACCTGCTCAGTTCAACTAGGTGGCCCTCTTTTCCAACCCCCAAAGACCTATACTGAGTCTTGGAGAATTTGCTTTTCCACTCAGCCTTCTTGCTAGTTCAGATCTATTTGGCCTAGTTCACATCTCCTGCCTTTTGAATAGCTTCCTCTGAAAGTCCCCATAAAAGCTCTTAACATCAGAGGCCAAACACTTAATAATCAAAATTAGCACCAACCTTAAAATACATGAAGATAGAGCTGAAATGAATATGGGAGTCCCTTTACACAATGGAATACTATTCAGCCATAAAAAAGAACAAAATTTTGTCATTTGCAGCAACATGGATGAGTCTGGAGAAAATTATGTTAAGTGAAATAAGCCAAGGAAAGAAATACTGTATGTTCTCACTTACACCTGAGTGCTAAAAAAGAAAGAAAAAGAAAGAAAGAACAAAAAGACCTAAATAATTCCTTGAACTTTTAGAATAGATATGGGGGTGAGGTTGGGAGGGGGATAAGTTCGGTAAAGGGAATACAAAAAAAAACATGATTTGTAATAATAATATGCTTATAATAAATAATATTATAAAACCAGCAATATATAATGGCTAAAAAAAAAAAAATACATGAAGATAAACTACTTTCCATTGAGGAAAGACTCCAGTGGAGTTCCTGGGAGCTCATTCTGAGTGGTGGTGGCTAGCAGTTTTATGAAATTTGAAGCTAATAGGTAAATTGGGAAAATCTTGAATGTTATAGCAAATCAGACCCCCCAGGGTTTCAGATGGGTAGAAGCCACTCTCTATAAGGTGGATGATAACATACCTGTTAAACAAAAACACTTAATGGAACATCCTGTGCAGCTTTAGATATTTTTAATTCTATTTTTTTCTTTTTGCTCAAGTTAGAGGTTTAATATTTGGAATTGAACAAAACTGAATGTTGTACCTATCTCTCCCTTAATTTTGTTTCTACAAAAATTTTAATTTAAAAAGTAGCTGATACTTGTGTTTCCTTAGACACTGCCACCAAATACATTAAGGAAATTCTCAAGGGGAAGCAATGTATGATGTATTTATGGGAGTATCTAACAGTTAGTTTGCAGGCATCCTAAATAGTGGTTGGCAAGCTTGTTTTTTCCAAAGTTTCCTAAACTTTATATTTCTTCCAGTGAGTGTCCAGATTATGATGATTTGTGTTACCAGGATAACAACAGAAATGGGTACCTCTTTAAATCAGTCCATTCTACAGTGAGCTATGGTCCTTAATTATCATCACACCCCAAATAAGGACTATGACCATTTATACTCAAATACCATTGAGCTGCCTAGACTGCCTGAATTTTGACTGATTTGATTTAGTTTAGTTCATTTCGTATAGACTGTTGTTAAAGAGTACACTTTGGTTTTTTGGCATTATCCTCTTGATAGTCATCATTACAGTCCCCTGGTGCATGGTATCCTTTCATTCTTAAATGTTTTATATATAGCCATCTATCAAGCATTAAATGGTCTCACTTTGACTATATCAGCAAGAACATAAAAAATTATTCAACTCATATGACATTGTAACTGGTTAATTCCATACTGAGACCAAAGAAGACTTACACAATGAGACCAAGTAAGTTCATTTATGATGGTGACAGTGGTGTCAATACACAAAGTTTTGGTCAACCTCTAAAATCTGAGAGGCTGACCAAAAGAGGGGAGTTGTTAAACAAAAGTAGAGTTGGCCTGAGGAAGCCTCTGTACTTGGATGTTTGAGTTCTTATGTAACAATCGGCAACCTATCAGTACATAAATAAACAGAAAATCTAAATTAGAAGCATGTTTCTGTAACAAGCAGTTGAGTCTCACCCAATCACAGCAGCCATTTTTCAACAATTACAGGCTGCCTACTGTTTAGAATATTGAAATAAGACAAATGCTGAGTTGTAACCAATCTGGCTGTTTCTGTACCTCACTTCTGTTTTCTATACCCCATTTTCCTTTTTCTATCCATAAATGTTACTCAACTTTGAAGGATAATTCTAGTTATTCACTTGGTTAGATGAAGGAATGCTGAGAAAGCTGGTAAAGCTATCTTTTTAGGTGTGTCCATGAGGGAGTTTCCAGCAGAAATTAGTATGAGAATCTAATTTCTTTCCAACCCAGCGGACTGGGTTGGAAAGACCCACCCTCAATGTGGGTGGGAACCATCCAATCCACTGGGAGTCCGGAGAGAACAAAAGACAGAGGGAAAAGGTGAATCTCTCTCTCATCCACTGGAGCTAGAATACACTCTTCTCTCTTGTCCATGGACATCAGAGCTCCAGACTGTTTAGCTTTTGGGTTCCAGGACGTACACCAAGGACACCATCAGCTTCCCTGATTTTGAGGCCTTGGGTACAAAATGGGTACCGCTTTTAATCAGGCCAGTCTACAGCAAGTTATGGTCCTTAATCATCATTACTCCCTAAACACGGTCTGAGCCACAGCATCCAGTTTACAGACAGCCTATTGTGGGACTTTTTTCACAATCACATGAGCTAATTCCCCTAATAAATCCCTTTCATATATATAACATATCCTATTGATTCTGTCTCTCTGGAGAATCCTAACTAATACACCAACCATGCACCAGCCCTGGAATCTTAATAAACCTATCCTGGTTCTAGAGACTGCTCAATTCACAAATTGTTCTTTGCTCAATTAAACTCTGTTAAATTTACTTTGTCTATTTTTTTTCTTTCTAACAAAGGAAAATATGAAATAACTGAAATAACTGAAATATTAGAAATACCTCAAATTCAGTAGAAGTAGAATCTTGAACTAGGTACACGATGCTGACTCACTTGCCCATAGCAAGACTTTGGAGCTCATTGGGTGCTTAACTACCCAATATGTATGAATTCAAGTTTGAACCTATTTTACTTTAAACTTCAAGGGGACAGAGTGCCCTCAGTAAATATGACTTACATATTATTTTCCTGACTAAAATGAGATGACATAAATAATATGCTAATTAAGTTACTCTTATTTCTATAGTTAGTTGTAAAAGTTTCCTTTGGTAACTGTTAAAAATAAAATGGGCTGTGATTTTAACAGTCCTCTGCATGAAGTACAGTTTAAATACTTTAATTTTGTAAAAATGTGATATTAATTGGCTAAGATTGCCAAGGCAATTATAATATCTGTGGGTGGTTTGAAGCTGATGTTGATCATTGATGCTTCATCAGGTGTAATAAAATGATACTGCTTTTTTTGCCTGAATAAATTCTAAGCAAGTGAACCATGTAGCACCACTCTTTCAGCAACACTTATGGAATTCATAAAACGTTAGTCCTGAAAGCTTTTAAATATCCCTCAATTCTCCTCCTTCATTTTACTGATAAAGAAATTGTGGTCTGAAGAATTTGAATAACTTGTTCAAATATTTGTATAACAAGCCCCAGCTTGTGAGAAGGACTTGAATTTATATCTCCAGCTTCCTGGTTTATTCTATACTCCTTTCATCACAAAATATTGCCTAAGATTCAATGAAAAAGATATCAGCAATTTGCTACCAATTTTATCCATGGCCAGAACTGAATTGAATAATATTATTGTAATCTCATTTTGAAAACATTTTATGTCTCAAAAACTTAATAGAATATTCAACAAGTATTTATTAGTTCATTCACTAATACATATTTATATTACACAGTATTTCAGAAGAAAAATGATTTGAAAATTATGAATTATATTTCCATTTTTATTAAATTGAATATGCATCTTAATTTTATATGTACAATCAAATTTGTACACTTTCAGCACTTTGTAATAAGGCACAGTATTTATTTTGAAATATGTAATAAAATTAAGATTATATCAAAAAGTTAATTGTGAAGTTATTTTCTCTAACAAAACTCTTACATCAAAAACAAATTGATGTTTGTGATACCATTATACACAGGGCTATGAAAATTATTTAAGTAATGTATGGAACCTAAAACTATGAATCAGATTCAGGTTTGGCATAGTAGAAAGAACAAAGTATTTTAAAAATGAATTCCAGACTTTATTCATAGTGTCATTATAAACTAGCTCTATGATCTAAAGAAACAACCTCTTGGAGTCTAAGTTTTATCATCTGAAAAGTAGAGAATTATACATAATGACTTCAGAGTTTCCTTCTTCTCTAGGTTTATATGATTTAATACTTTAAAAAATTATATCCAAATAGTTAGTTTAGAAATGAACTGAAAGTACAAAATGTGATATTTTTTTCTTTTATCAACTTAATTTAGTCTGCCATAGAAATATAAATTAAATATTGACTTAACGTATGTTTCCTGAAATGGCAAACTAGATGAAACGATAAAGTTCACATATATTTTCATAATGATAAAATAGAAGTATAATTATTTTAAATTCTAAATAGATGTTTTTATAATATACGTGTATGTATTGACCAACATCCCATCTAAACTCTGTAATTAGTATGACAAAGATAGGTAAAAACTACTTTTAAAAAGCATGCCACATTTGAAACAATGCTAAATGCCTTCCAATATTCTGCTGAAGCATTGCTTATTAAACTCAGCAAGGATCATTCAAGTTTCTAGGAGATGCCTTATTGTCTGATTGTAATATTTACTGTTAAGGAAGTCCTCAAATTCTGTGAAGTTATGTTAACCTCTAATTTGGAGACTAATTAAAATAAATTGTGTTAGTAAAAAAGACAACCCTAAGGAGGATTTATTTTTATGCAGGGATTTAACCATTCTCTCGTCTAACCTAGCCATTTTATTATAATACTCTTTTTGAACACTGCCTTCAAATTCTTGGGTTCTTAAATGATCTTGGAATAGCCAAACTGGTTTCCTAGTTATTTAATGAGTTGAATATTTTTTTTTATACGTTATTGTTTTAATTTTTTGAAAATTATACTTTGAATGAAAAACAGAAAATAACAATAACAAAAGATTGAGCATGATCTTTCAATGACAAAATTAGGAAGGCTAATTTGTACGTGGTCATGTCTTCCAAGCTGCTTTTGTTTCAAAAATATGTGTGGGAGGACAAGAGAATTGGTGGAGGGGGAAGTGTTGTAAAGAGAGCCAGAAATGGAAGAAAGATTGAAATATTCTATTGGTGGGATATTATTCCAAACTCAATGCTTGGCATGTTTTAGGATCTCAAAAAAAAGGGGGGGTGGGGAATTCAAAGGGATGGATTTTCTTATCTAATTCTGCCTATATATTTGAGATATTGCACAATTTCCCTACTAACTAAATGAAGCTTACAAAGAAAGAACAAAATCTAGGTCTTTCTTAAGAATAGCAATGAGTTGGCATCATACTTTATAAATGGCTTATACAGAAAACATGCTAAATTATGCTTAGCAAATAGTTTTCCATACTTCTCAATGATTTACTAGGACCTTTTTTTGGAACTCATCAGCAAGTCATTTTGAAGTTATCATGCTGTGATTAACTGCTGTGCCAGTTTTCCCCTCAAAATTCATGAAAAATGCAGACGTACTACCTATTTCACCCATTGCATGAGTTTCACAACTGATTTTATCATGATCTCTCATGCTGGGTTTATAGATTGCTTGAGCTGGGGGTGAGAATGCCTGCTGCTACTGTCACAGAACAATCTAGTTGGGTTCTTCTAAGGGAATCTGTTAAAACTGTCAACAAGTAATAGCTATTAACTTTGAAGATAAACAGAGATGGACTCTTTAATGTGTCTAGAAATGGAAGCTGAAAAAGAGTCTTAAGAAAGAAAAAAGTTTCATTTGCTTTATTTCCTTTCCTTTCACATTATTGTTCAGACTGCCACTTGAAACTTAAGTCTTAGAAATAAATAGACTTGACTACCATTTAATATGAAAGTCTTCAGTGGATACCAGAAAGTAATCAAAAGGTTTTTGGATGTGGTTTTTGCTTGTTTCCTTGTTTATATTTTAAAAGATATTTACTTTGGGGACACTATATTTTAAAAACTCAGTTATGCATACACAGTTGATTCTCATTATTCACAGCAATTATGTTCTATATAGTTACCACAAACACTGAATTAGTAAATACTGAACATTTGCTCTGGTGGCTGGGGGAGGGGGAGCATATATATTTATACACACACACACACACACACACACACACACACACACACACACACACACACACACACACATATATATCTTACACAAATTATAAATACTAAAAACAATTCATCCTGTTAGATTCTACTTTGTTTTACAAAAGAGAAAATGAGGTTCAGAAGTGTTCAATGAGTTGCCTGAGACTGCCCCACTAACAGGTGCCAGAATTGAGATTTGAACCGTGTCCAGCTGCCCCAGAACCAGAGATTCTTTCAGGGTCTTGTTCTCTATTATGTCTACCCTCTGGTAAACTCTGTATGATGCAGAGTGTTACCTTGTTTGACCTCAGCCGAGAACATGTGTATAGGGGGACAAATTTTTCTTGCTCCACCTATGCCTATGAATGATCACAAAAGCACCGCAAGTATTAATTTGGGGGTTACAAATAAATTTTAGCAAGTAGGCAAATTCGTGAATAAGAAATCTGCAAAAAATGGGCATTGACTGTATTTTGTGTACATGGTCCAGAAAAAGCAATTTTGTATATACATATACATACATGATTGTATACACACACAGTCACACACATTCACATGTACTAATAGAGAACAGTAGCGACTCTGAAATTGTACTGTTTCCTTTCCTAGAATGTGAGTTACTCTAGTTCAGGAAAGATACCACATGAATTTTAGACACTGAGCGTGTCACAGTGATGGCTGGATTGTTTGTAATTTGATTTAAATTTCTATGGCATAGACGGTGAGGTGTGTGTGTATGAGTATGTGAGTCAGGGAAAGAGAGAGAGAGAGTTTTATTCTGTATCATATAGTAGTGCTGTAATGAGAATACAAAATCCAGAGTTGCGCGGATTTAAAATAGCATTTTAAATACTCAAATCAAAAGCACATAATCCAAAGGTGATTATAGCAAGTGCTTTGGCTATATTCAGTCTGTTAAACACCAGCTTGTTAATTAGCATAATAAATAGATGAAATTATTTTGCATTGGTGAAATAAGTGGTGTTCAAGGTACATTAATAAACTACAGATATTCCATCAGTAAAACTGGCCTTTCATTAACAAGTATTTATATTTGTCCCCTAGATTTAGAATTATGATTAGTTTTATGTACAGCTGCATATCAGATTATTTTGCTGTCTGACTTTGAATAGAATGTTAGGTAATTTCTACCTTTAGAAATAGTGTTACTTACTCAATATAGCTTTAGGCAAATTGATATCAGGATGCATAAAAGGAGAGATGACTGGAAAGTTTTTTAGCTTTACATTTGGGTCTACAATCAATCCCAAAGTAATTTTCTCAAATATATTCTCCCAGTCTTTGCCTTGCTTTTTGATTTTAGTAACGGTATCTTTTGAAGAGCAAAAGTTCTGTTTTATTTTTTCTGAAGTCAGATTAATTTTTTTAAGTTTATGGTTTCGATGTTGTATTTTCAAAATATTTGCCAAAATTATCAAAATGTAAAAATTAAGAAATAAAATTTCAGATTTTATTTCTTTGTTAATTTTGTTTATACAAACCATAGGTTTTATTTCTTTTATTTGTTCTATTAACTTCAATAAAATTTGAGTTACACACACAAAAAAGTCTATTTACAGTGTCAAGAAATAAGATACTTTAGAATAAACTAATGAGAAAAGGTTAAGACCACTTAACTAAAAATTATATAACACTGCTTAGTCAAAATTAAAGAAGACTTAAACAAATGTAGAGGTATACCATATGTATCTATGTGAAGACTCAAATTCTTTAGTTGTAAATTTTACCCATATTCATCTCTAGATTCAATGGAGTCTCAGTCTAAATACAAGGGAGCTGCTTCTTTAGACATTAATAAACTGATTCTAAAATTCATATGAGAATAAGAAAGACTTATACATAAAAACTTTGAAAAACACTAGCAAATTGGTAATTCTTATACTATTTAGCTTTAAGATTTATTAAAATGGTCAATTAGTTTTTGACAAAGGTGCCAAGACTGTTAAGTGGGGAAAAAACACAAACATACCACACACACAAATGCATATAAATATACGTATTTATTTGTCTTCAAATATTGTCTTTTCCTTCAGTGATGTGCAGAGTTGCTCAGCATCTGGAGCCTCTTCTCACATACAATAAAATTGGTACCGTGGGGAGATGATTGGGATATGTCAGGTCTATGGAGTCTATTGAAGGTGGTATCATACCATGTCTATAGATGATGAGCTTATACAGCACTAATGTAAAGTAGACCAATTTTGCCATGAGCAGATATGGAATATCTTTGGGAAGAGGAACAAGGAAATACATGTGTAAGGCACGACCCAAACAACAAAAGTCACTGCTCTCTAGAAGGGGCAGAGCCTTTAATAAAACACAATATTGAATTCTAACAATAGACAGGAAAGTGTTTTAAAAAACAGGGAAAAAATGACTGTTTAATATCAAAGGGCCTAAGAAGATATGAAATTGAATGAGATGTTACAAAGAAATTTTAACAGCACAGTGATATCAGTTATTGAAAAAATAAAATCTATAATGAACATATTAAACTTTTCAAATATATAGTTTATTAACGAAAACAAGAATAAATGTTATTTTCAATTATTTATTGCAATTTTTAAGCAATTTATGTAATTTATATTGGAAATTCAAATTTGCATTTGAAGCACTGCCTCATTTGCTATGAGGGAATGCGTCTGCTTCAGTTATCCAAATAGGTGTCATTAGAACCTCAGATTTAGGGCCGAGCCCGTGGCGCACTCGGAGAGTGCGGTGCCCCCAGTGCCAGTCACGAAAAAGACAAAAAAAAAAAAAAAAAAAAAAAAAATCAGAGTTTTAAATTCACTATTTTGTGCAGATCAGCTCAATGGAATCTATTTCAGAATTAACACCAGTGAATAATATCATAAACAAATGTTACATGAGAAAACTTTCTTGTTATTTTAAGATTGAAGCTTACATATGCATACCTTTAAAATTTAGGTCAAGCTTAAAAACTAAAGCAAATTTTAAAATTTCAGCAAGAAATTCCAGGTGGCAGTTATTTTTCTTCCAAATCAGTTACAACATTTCACCATTGAAATAATTGTTCTGCTTTTTCACTTATTCTTAAGAGAGCCACATTTTTTCACTATGTAGTAATCATTATCCCAATGTGCACATTTTAATAAGCAGAGAAGTAATCCAAGGATAATAATATTCTTAATTTTAACACCTCTGATGGGTTGTATTTTAAATTGTTAGGTCTTATTCTGTAAAAAGTTTTAAGATATCACCGATAAAGCTCATCAGGGAATTGACAGGTGAAATAAAGGTTTTTCTTAAAATATATTATGAAAATCTCTAACATCTGAGTGGTAATATTTAAAATAATGTTGACAAATACCTTTTGTAAGTACTACTTTATTCAGATAATAATATGCATATCTTTAGTTTGGTCTTTAAATATAATATTTTAAGTAATACTAAGAATTCTTTTAATATGAAAAGGATAATAGCTGCCTAGGTTATGCTTACACTATGGATATCCAATGATTAGACAGTAATATCTTCTCAAATGAAAGTTTGAACCTTTATCCTCAAGAAAATATGTGAATTAGTTAATTTACTTAGTTTTACTCTATGTAAAAGTAAATTTGAAGGGATAAATTTATATATAAAATTACTTAAAAATTAAATAATCCTTTATAAATAAAATTGTATAATAAAAACACTGTATTTTATATTTTGCATATGATATTTATTTATGATTGGCACCATGGCCTACTTATATTAACTTTTAGTTACTGATGACAATTTACATTTTAATGATCCATGATCTCTGGTACTGGCTATGGTAACAGCCTTAACACAGAATTAAATTATTTCAAGTACAAAAAGTCATGTGTGCTCTCATTTTTCCTAAACTCAGGGATCACTGTTCAATTAATTAACATTTGATTGTAGAAATCTAGATGTCAACAAATTAGCTATTGCTTACAGAACATGTCAGGTGATCCATGTGAAATTGAACCTTTTTTTCTCCATAGTAATTGATCACACTTTGAAAATTTCATTGTATCTGTTTATAGTCATAATAAATCTTTCAATTCCTATCTTTTAATCTATGATTGTAGACTAGGTTTAATTTCTATCATTTTGACTAATTTCTTTGTGGAATAATGTAGAAGACTTAGCTTAATTTACATGCTTAAGATTGATTTTTGTAGTATAAGCATGTTTCCTTGAAAAAAAAATGAAGAGTTTGAACTGCTGTTGTTCCTACTCAATAAATTTGCTATATGTTGGATTAATTTTCTATGTGTGCTTTTTTTCTGTGCTGTCTGAGCATTTTCCCTCAGTTGTTAACATGCCTGTTATGGCAGAGAGATGATATCTTAAATTTCCTTTGGCAAGAAAAAGGTAATTTCCACACAGATTTGTCGCTAAAAAATCCAAATATCAATTACTGATGTCATGAATTTCTATTTGATTTACCCTTTTCACACCCTTATAAACTGTGTTTCATATTTTCCTCAAATCCCCAGAAAATGGACCCCTCTTGTACCTCATAAAGAAAATGCAAACCATCGATGAAAATGCCATCAACTTCCTGACACCCAGAGACCAATGTTAACCGTGCCACTCTCATGCATCTTTATTTATTACACTTGAAGATGTATCCCACGTTTTCATCCTGTCTCAGTAACGTCATTGTCCCAGTCATTCTCATGTTCTCATTTTCTTCCTCCTTTTGCCGTCAACATTTAAACATAATCACATAATCATATATCTTAGTAGATCCCGTTTTAACCCCATATACATTGCAAATTTCTTCATTATTTCATGGCTAATTATACTGACAAAGTCCTCTTTTTCTATTTTTTTTTCCAAACCTCTGTTATCTAGCTTTTTCTTGCATCACTAATTTGTCATTTTTCATGCCAATGACATTTTTTACCTTTCTGCTCTAAATGCAGTGGTTATTTCTCAATCCTTATTTGATCTTTCTGCAACAATTTCTCTGTTGTTCACTCCCTTCTTTGTGGACTCTCCCTTGGCTACCTAGACACAGTCTTCTGAATTTCCTTGCACTGATTTGCCTGATACTTCTAGCTCTGCCTTACATGCTTCTTTTTATCCAGCTCTCCTTAAATATTGAGGTTTCCTAGATTTCAGTTCTATTCTCTCTTCTATTCTCATTTGGCAAATTTACTTTGGGTGATCTCAGTTACTTCCAAGTCTTCAGTTATTATTCATATACTTTCATGACTTACAATTTAATTTTCCAACACAAATCTAAGTCCTAACTTCTTTTCACTACAGCCAATTACCTACTTGCTTATATTGCAGGTACTTAAAACTCATCTCCAAATCTTATAAAATAGCTTCAAAACACATAAAGAAAATTAAGTGACCCTCCAGAAAACTGAAAAACCAAAGTCCTAATGAAAAATATTGTAAACAATTATCTCAGTGATGTATAGATGGAGTAGAAAAAAAAAAAAAAAAAAAAAAAACCAGCAAAAACAGAAATTTGATTATCGAAATTGATCTCATGATCATATTTAGAATGTTGTATACAATTCTTAATTAATGTACGGTTCTTTCTATCATACATGGAACACTTACAAAAGTTGTCTATGATATACAAGGAAAATTAGAAAATACATAAGCCTAAATAGCACTAAAATTATTACGTAGCAAACATTGCAACTAGAGTGGTGCCCGGGGGAAATGCATGGATTTAGATGTTTATAAATGGGGGGAAATGTGTTTGAAATTAAGTGAGAATATCTGCCCTAAAATGTTTGAAAATACTTAATGAAAATCTAGAAAAAAGCACAGGAAAAGATAAAAGGATGTGAAAATAAATTAATAAAACAGAAAAAAGTTACAATTAAAGTTGATAATGTTGAAACTTGGTTCTTTAAAAAGATGAATGGAATTAAAAATATTTGTTGCTTTATTAAAATGAAGCAGAAAAATTATATTAAAAATATAAAGGAGATCTAATTATGTATTCAGGTAAGGGAAGAGAAAGTTATCTATTATGTAATAAAGTTGATATTTTTAAGCAAAAATAAAATTAACAAAAATAGTTTAAATCACTGTCATGTTCTTTAAATAATCTTAAAACCACCAAAATAAAATGAGCCCGTTTGTTCTCCATAAAATAACACCATACTTAGAATTTCCAATCTTACATAAATTTTTGAAATCACAGACAAAATGGGGACATAGCACAACTTAGTTTATTAAGCTTGTATGCTCTTGATTTTAAGAGTCACTTGACACTATAAGAAAAGAAAATCAAAGACTAAATTACTTATAAATACTGATGCAAAATTGCAAGCAAAATATGAACAAACATAATAGAAAAAAATATATTATCATGAAATAGGTTTATCTCAGTAATGCTACCTTTGTTTAATAATGAGAAAGATGCATTTTTCAGTAAAATTAAATGAATATTACTAGAAATACAAAACATTTTTTAGAGTATGATGGAGTTTGGATGTGTTGTCCCCTCCAAAACTTATGTGGAAATTTGATCCCCAATGTGGCAGTGTTGGAAACTGATTGAGTCAGGGGGATGGATCACTCATGAATGGATTAATGCTCTCCCTGGGGGAGACGGGATTAATGAGTGAGTTCTTGCTCTATTAGTTCCCACGAGAGCTCGTTGCTTAAAAAGACCCTGGCACCTTCTCTCTCTCTCTAGCTTCCTCTCTCTTGCTTCTTCTCGCCATGTGATCTGCTTGTACCTGACGGCTGCCTGCCAATTTCCACCATGAGTAGAAACAGCCTAAGGCCCATGCCATATGCAGCTGTCCCAGAATCGTAAGCCAAATAAATCTCTCTTCTTTATAAATCACCCAGTCTCAGGTATTTCTGATACAGCAACACAAAAAGGACTAAAACAGAGTATAACCTCTATTTTATATAAACAATTGACCCTACATATCCATGGGTTTCTCATTCAAGGATTCAACCAACCATGGATCAAAAATATTTCAAAAGAAAATGGATGCTTGCATCTGTAGTGAATACCAGCAGACCTTTTTTCTTATTATTTCCTAAACAACAGAGTATAGAAACTATTTACAAAGTAATTACTTTGCATTAGGCATTATAAGTAATCTAGAGATGATTTAAAGTATATGGCAGAATGTGCTCATGTTATGTACAAATACTATGTCATTTTATATAAGGAAATTGAGCATCTGTGGATTTTGGGATCTGTGGGCTGTTCTGGAAACAATCCCTTGTGTATACCTAAAAACAACTAAGCAATCTGGGAGTAGATGAACTCCCTTAAGTGGGTGAAGTTCATCTGCAATATTTTCATGCAATATTACTTTAAATGGTGAATTTTTTTAATTAGTAAGCTTGATTTTGTAGAGCACTTTTATGTTCATAGCAAAACTGGGCAGAAAGTACAGACATTCCCATGAATCCTGTTCCCCTTCCCACCCTGAACACACATGATTTCCCCCACTATTGACATCCTGCACCACAGTGTTATATTTACTTCAATCGAAGAAATAGTATTTATACATTATTATCATCCAAAGTCCAGAGTTTACATTAGGGTTCACTCTTAGTGTGATACTTTCTGTGGGTTCAAACAAATGTATAATGATATATATCCACCGCCATAGTGTCATATAAGATAGTTTTACTAATAGTCATCTAAGTTCTGCCCCTTCTTCCCCCAACTCCTGATAATCACTTATGCTTTCACTATCTCCATAGTTTGCCTATTCCAAAATGTCATATAGTTGAAATCATACAGTATGTAGCATTTTCAAACTGTTTTCACTCACTTAATAATATGGATTTATATTTCTTCCATGTCTTTTCATGGTTAGATAGCTCATTTATTTTTGCACTGAATAATACCCCTTTTCTGGATGCACCAAGGTTTATTTATCCATTCATCTACTGAAGGACATCTTGGTTGCTTCCGAGTTTTAGCAATTATGAATAAAACTGCTATTAGCATCTGTGTGTTAGTCTTTGAGTGGACATAAGTTTTCAGCTCCTTTGGGTAAATACTGAGGAGCATGATTAACAGAACATATGGCAAGACTATTTTTAGTTTTGTAAAAAACTGCCAACTGTCTTCCAAAGTGGCTGTATCATTTTGCAGTCCTACCAGTAATGAATGCGAGTTCCTATTGCTCTGCATCATTGCCAGTTTTGGTATTGCAGTGTTCTGGGTTTTGGCCATTTTAATAGGTGTTTAGTGGCATCTTATAGTTATTTTAATTTGTAATTACATAATAGCACATGCCACTGGACATCTTTTCATATATTTATTTGCCATCTATATATCTTGTTTGGTGAGGTGTGTCTTTTAGGTCTTTTATCTAATTTTTATTTTGGTTGATCATTTTCTTATTGTTTAAGGTCTAAGAACACATTGTGTGTTTTAGATCACAGTCCTTATCAGATGTGTCTTTTGAAAGTATTTTCTCCCAGTCTGTGCCTTGTCTTCTCATTCACTTGACATAGTCTTTCACAGCTTCTAAGTTTTTAATTTTAATAAAATTCAGCTTACCAATTATTTTTTTTCACAGATCCTACCTGTGGTGTTGTATCTAAAGAGTTATTGCCGTATTCAAAACCAAACAGGTTTTCTATTATGTTATCTTCTAAATTTTTTTTAGTTTCCCATTTTACATTTTGGTCTACAAATTATTTTTTGTTAATTTTTACAAAAGGGTAAAATGTTTAGATTTATTTTTTTCATGTGGATGTCCAGTTGTTTCAGCACCTTTTGTTGAAAGATTTTTTTGTTGTTGTTGCTTCATTACATTGTCTTTGCTCCTTTCTCAAATATCAGTTGACTATATTTATGTTGCTCTATTTCTAGGCTCTCTATTCTGTTCCATTGATCAATTTATCTATACTTTCACCAATACACACTGTTTAAATTACAATAGCTTGAAAGTAAATCTTGAAGTTGGGCAGTATCATTCCTCTGACTTTGTTCTTTTCCTTCAATATTGAGTTCACTACTCTCAGTCTTTTGCCTTCCCATGTAAATTTTGGAAACAATTTGTCAATATCTACAAAATAAATTGTGGGATTTTGATGGAGATTTGGCTTAATATATAGATCATATTAGGAGGAAATGACATCTTGACAATATTGAGTCTTACTATCTATAAACATGTAATACCTCTCCCTTTATTTAGTTTGTTTTTGGTATCTTTTATCAGAGTTTTATAGATGTTTTCATATAGATCTTGTACATATTTTAAGAAATTTATATATAAGTATTTTATTTTGGGGGTACTAATGTAAATAGTTGTGTGAATTTATATTTAATTCAATTTAACTTAATTTCAATTGTTTATTGCAGGTATATAGGAAAGTGATTGATTTTTTAATTTTTGTATATTAATATTGTACTCTGCAGCATTACTATAATCACATTAATTCCAGGAGGTCTCTTTCTTTCTTTTTTTTTTTTTATCTATTCTTTTGGATTTTTACATAAATAATCATGTTGTCTGCAAAAAGTACAGTTTTATTTCTTCCTTCCTAATCTGTGTTTTCTACTTTCTTTTATTTTATTGCATTAGCTAAGATTTCCAATACAAGGTAGGAAAGCAGTGGTGAGAGGGGATATCCTTGTCTTGTTTCTAATTTTAGCAGGAAAGCATCTAGTTTTTCACACATTAAGTGTGATGGGATTTGTAAGATATTTTGTAGATGTTGTTAATCAAGTTGAGAAAGTTGCCCTTTATTTCTAATTTGCTGAGAATTTATATCATAAACGGTGTTGGATCTTGTAAAATATTTTTTCTACTTCTACTGATATTATCATGTGATTTTCTTCACTAGTCTGTTGATATGCTATATTACATAAACTGATTTTTAAGTGTTGAACCAGCATTGCATACTTGAGAGAAATCCCACTTTGTCATGATGTATAATTCTTTTAATACATTTTTGGGTTGAATTTGCTAATATTTTGTTAATGGTTTTTGTATCTATTTTCTATTTATTTATTTATTTGTTTGTTTGTTTGTTTATTCTGAATATTCATGAGATACAAAGCTGTTTGTCCCGCCTCCTGCCAATGATGTGTGGGCCGGATTCTTACTGGGGGCATATCCATTACCAGAAATTACTTTTGTACCCTTTGTCTCCTCCCAATTGTCCCCGAACCTCTCTCCCCTTCTCCCTCTCCCCTCAACTCCAATTTGTAGCTCTAGGAATGTTCCCTCCCTCTGTTGGATCATTGCACTACTGTCGTCTTTTTTCCTGCCTATTTCATGTGACATGTTGTTAAGTAGTTTTCATTCTTGTAATGTCTTTCATTTTGATATTAGGGTTATACTGGCCTCATAAAATGAGTTAGGAATTATTCCCTCTACTTCTGTCTTCGTGATTGCAGGGAACCATTATAACTTTTTCCTTAAATATTTGGTTGATTTACCAGTCAACCTGTCTAGGCCAGGTAGTTTCGGTTTTGAAAGGCTATTAATTATTGATTTGATTTCTTTAATAGATATAGGCTTATTCAGATTGTATATTTCTTCTTGTGTGAGTTTTGGCAGATTGTATTTTTCAAGGAGTTGGTCCCTTTTATACTTATCAATTTTGTGGGCATAGAGTTGTTTACATCACTCCTTCGTTATTTTAATATCCATGGTATCTATAGTGATGTGTCTGTGTTTCTTCTCTTGTTTTTACTTAGCCAGTCTAGAGGCAAATTAATTTGATTAATCTCTTCAAAAAACCGACTTTTGGTTTTGTTGATTTTCTCTATTGATTTCTTCTTTTGAATTTCATTACTTTCTGCTCCAAATTTTACTATTTATTATCTTCTGATACTTTGAATTTAATATGCTTTTCTTTTTGTAGTTTCCTAAGGTAGAAGCACATATTATCGATTTTATATGTTTCTTTTTTCTTATATATACATTCAGTTCTAATATAATTTAATATATTTTAATATAATTTAAAATATTTAAATTAATCTTTAGATGTTTTTATTTGACTCCTGTACTACTTAAAAGTGTGTTGTTCACTCTTCAAGCATTTTGAAATTTTCCAACTATCTTTCTGTTATTTATTTCTAGTTTAATTTCACTGCAGCCTGAGAGCAGACATTGTATAATTTCTATTCTTTTAAATTTGTTAAAGTAAGTTTTATGGTTCAGCTAAAACAAAAGAGGAGTATGGCAGAGACAAGTTATAACAAGGTGACCAGAAAAAACTAAGGTAATCAAGAATAGAATTTATTATGCAGACTTAAAAAGATAAACAAAATCAACAAATCTTTAGCTAGACTTAGAAACAAAAAAGAGAATACTCAGATAAATAAAACCAACCCAGAAATATAAAGGATCTTGAGAGACTACTATTAACAATTATCACCAAAAAAGTGAATAACCTAGATAAAATGGATAATTTCCTAGACACATACAACCTAACAAGACTGAATCATGAAGAAAAAGGTCTGAATAGACCAATAATGAGTAAAGAGGTTGAATCAGTAATAAAAATTCTCCCATCTAAGAAAGGCCCAGGACTTGAAGGCTTTTTTGCTGAATTCTACCAAATATTTAAAGAACTAATATCAAATCTTCTCAAACTATTCCAAAAAATTTAAAAGGTGAAAATACTTCTAAACTCCTTTTATAAGGCTAGTGTTACTCAACCACCAAAATCTCACAAGGACACTACAAGAAAAAAAATTTACAGGCCAGTATCCCTGATGAACATAGATATAAAGATTCTCAACAAAATACTAGCAAATCAAATTCAACAACACATTAAAAGAATCACAGATTATGATCAAGTGGGATTTATCCCAGGAATATAAAGATGGTTTAACATATGCTAATTCATAAATGTGATAAACCACATTAACAGAATAAAGGACAGAAACCATATGATCATTTCAATAGCTGCAGAAAAGACATGGGATAAATCCCACATCCTTTCATGATAAAAACTGTCAACAAATTAGGTATAGAAGGAATGTACCTCGACACAATAAAGGACATACATAACAAGCTCATAACTAACTTCATACATAACAGTGAAAAGTTAAAAGCTTTTCCTCTAGGATCAGGAACAAGGATACTCACTTTCCCTACTTCCATTCAAAATATTACTGGAAGTTTTAGCCAGAGCAAGTAGGCATAAGAAAGAAATAAAAGGTGTCCAAAAGAATAGAGAAGAAATGCAATTGTCTGTGTTTTCAGATGATATGATCTTATACACAGGAAACCCGAAAGACTCCACCAGAAACCTGTTAGAACTAACAATTTAGTAAAGTTTTAATATACAAAATCACCATACAGAAATCACTAGCATTTTTATATACTAACTACAAAGTACCCAAAAAAGAAATCAAGAAAACAATGTCATTCACATAGCTACAAAAACAAAAACAAAAACAACTTGGGACTAAATTTAACGTGGGAGGTAAACAACTTGTGCACTGAAAACTGTAAAACATTGATGAAAGAAACTGAAGAAGACACAAGCAAATGAAGAGATATCCTGTGTTTATGAATCAGATGAATTACTATTGTAAAAATGTCCATACTACCCAAAGCGATCTACAGATTCAATGCATTCTTATCAAAATTTTTAATGTCATTTTTCACAGAAACAGAAAAACAGTCCTAAAATTCATATGAAATCACAATAGAGTCCAAACAGCCAAAGCAATCTTGAGCAAAACAAATACAGCTGGAGGCATCACACTACCTGCTTTCAAAATCTACTGCAAAGTTTTTTTTTTAATCAAAACAGCATTGTCTTTGTATAAAAATAGACACATAGTCTAACAGAACAGAATAGAGACCAGAAATAAATCCACCCATTTACAATCAATTGATTTTGACAACAATGCTAAGAACACAGAATGAGGCAAGGCCATTTTTCGGTAAATGGCGCTGGGAAAATTGGATATTTATATGCAGAAGAATAAAATTTGGCCCTCATCTTACACCATAAGGAAAAATCAAGCCCCAACGGATTAAAGACTTAAATGTAAGACCTGGATTTTTAAAACTACTAGAGGAAAACAGGGGAAAAGTTCCATGACATTCATCCAGGCAATAATTTTTTGGATACAAAGCATAGGCAACAAAAGCAAAACTAGACAAATTGGATTACGTCAAAATAGTTCTGCACAGAAAAATGAACAATCAACAGAGTCAAGAGACAACCTACTAAACTGGAGAATATATTTGCTAACCATACATCCTATAGGGAGATAATATATAAAATATATAAGGAATTCAAACAATTCAACAATAGGAACACAAATAGCCACATTAAAAAAAAAAATGCAAAGGACCTAAGTAGACATTTCTCGAAGACATGCAAATGGACAACAGGTATATGAAAAAATTCTGAAATCATCAGCGAAATGCACATCAAAACCACAATGAGGTATCACCTCACACCTGTTAAAATGGCTGTTATCAAAAAGAGGAAAGATACCAAGAGCTGGCAGAGATGTGAAGAAAAAGGAAACATTGCACACCATTCCTGCGAGTGTAAATCAGTACAGCCATTATGGAAAACAGTATGGAGGCTCCTCAAAAAATTAAAAATAGAACTAACCATATCATCCAGTAATGCCACTGCTAGGAATGTATGCAAAGGCTATGAAATCAGTATATTGAAGATTTTTCTGCACTTCTCTGTTTTTTGCAGCACTATTCACAATAGTCAAGATATGGAATTGACCTAAGTGTTCATCTACAGATGAATAGATAATGAAATGTAGTATATATACACAATGGAATCAGCCTTTTATAAAAATGAAATCCTGTCATTTGTGACAAAATGGATAAACCTGGAGGATATTACGTTAGGCAAAATAAGCCAGATGCAGATGATCCCACTTATATGTGGAATTCAAAAAAGTAAAATTCTAGAAACAGAGTAAAATGTTGGTTACCAAAGCCTGGGTGGTAGGAAGATTGGGAAGATGTTTGTTAAATGACACACAATTTCAGTTAGGAGGAATAAGTTTAATAGGCCTATTGTATATCATGTCAACTACAGTTAATATCAATATGTCATATACTTGAAAATTGCTATGAAAGTAGATTTTTAAGTGTTCTCACCACAGAAAGATAAGTATGTTAGGTAATGCATAGGTTAAATATTTTGATTTATAATCTCTACAATGTATACATATAACAAAATATCATGTTTTACACCATGAATATATATATAATTTGTACTTGCTAATTAAAAAATTACATTAAAAAAGAAAAGAAATTGGACTCAATTTTTACATGTTTGACTCTTCGCTAATATAAATTAATTATAAATTGGAAAATATAAACATTTTCACTATCTTCTACAGAATGTTCTTGCATATTGACTATATGTGGCATTAAAGCAGCATAAATCTTGCAAAATATCTTATTCTCCTCTGGTCACACAGTATTACACTAGCTGATTAAAACCCTATTTATGTATGTTTCTAGTTTAATTCTACAAAGCTGTGTAAGAATAAATACAGTACAAAAAATTGTATCTTCTTCTAGTTTATCTTGCTCTGACTGGATTGTATTTATTTCAGATATGATAGTGACCTAATGACAAACTCAAGTTTGAATAATCAGAATTTTTTAGCCATTACCCTTTTGCCTGTTTATACCTTTCTTGTTCCTTCCTTCATGTACTTAAACATAGCAAGTACTTAAAAAAAAAAATAGTCCAGTTATAGGAATCTGGAAGGAGATACAACGTAACTTACACATTGCATTTAGTAACTTGAAATAAGAAATAAGAATCAGGTAGCTCTACAGACATAGAAATGTAAAGATTTCCAAAGCATAATTTTAATGGGGAAAAAAGGGAATGAAAGCAATATGCTGATATTTGCACAGAAAAATGAATATATTTATAATTTTTACGTGAAAAGATATACCAGAATTTGCAATAGTCCTTGTGCATTAACCAGCTCAGTCTGTCATTACAAAGTATTATAGACTGGAAGGCTTAAGCAACAGAAATTTTTTTCACACAGCTCTGGAAGTTGAAAGTCTGAAATCAGCATGCCAGCATTGTCAAGTTCTGGCAAGGACTCTCATTCTAGCTTGTAGGTGGCTGCCTTCTGCATGGGTCATCACATGGTCTTTCTAGGCGGGCACTCAGGGAGAAGGAGGATCTTCTTCTTATAAGACCACCGATTCCACTGGATTACGACACCACTCTTATGATTTCACTTAACTTAAGTACCTCCCAAGTGCCCTACCTCCAAATATAGTCACACTAGGAGTTAAGGTTTCAAGGTGTGAATTTGGAGAGGTGGGGAAGGGAGACACAATCCAGCCCATGAACCTTGTCTCCAGAAGATCTACATAGTCAGGAGACAAAGCTGCGAGGGAGACATTTCTCACTCTCCACTCCTTTATAACTCCTATTTTTTCCATGTTAATGCAAAATTTACTCAAAAAAGTAGTTACATAAAATTAAAAAGATTACTGTATGCACATAATCATATAAAAATTAAGTATAGCTATCATTATGATATTTTACTAAATAACATGTCAGGAGATAAGTAATTCAGTAACTTCATTCCACAGACATAAAACACACGCATTGATACTTTGTTAGCTTCTGGAGAATTAATCACAAGAAAATCTGTACCCTCAGGAAGGAACAGTCCATTATAAGATTATTCTAAAGTTAACAGGTAAATCCAAATATTAATTCAGCAAATGTGGAATGTATGTTGTAAGACTTTGAAGTTTCTATTTGGGAAAAAGATTGTTATGAAATAAATTTAATTAGACTCTAAGGGAAAACGACTATAAATATTAAGGATATGATCAAGGAAGTTGCTTAAAATATGGCTAAGACTGCACCTACTAAAGATTTAGAATCCCAATAAAACTTATTAGGCCTAATAACTGTACTTGTCTGAGGTCAACAGGATTTATAGAACACAAGTTATGAATGTCATTAATACACTAAAAATATCTAGGATAATAAATGCAAGAAATTCTCTTTTCATTGAAAGCCTGATTGTATAGAGTTTTAAAAACAGAACTATACAGTTATAGGGAAAAAAGCAGCATTTGTAAATAGTCTCCACTTTGTTTTCTTTGAAACAATTATTAAAGATCAAGTAATACCCTACTCTGTGATGATATTTGAATGTTATAATTCTGTATAAAGTTAATGCTGAATGAGACATAGTCCATCCAAATTGTATAACTCATAATTTGATGCAAATTTAATCCATTGTTCTGTATAGAGCTACTATTTTAAATTAATATAGCTAATGCACTGACCAGAAATTTATAGTGTTACATACTTCAACCTAAAATTTCAATTGTCATGTCCCTCCAAGATAGAGATATTAGAAGCCATTTTTACCCTGAGGTAAGCCGGAACTACAGATAATATATTAATATTCCAATATTTCAACCTGTATGCATTAAAATGTTATCTAATGAATTTTGTGGTTGAATATAATTTGACATGCTTTAAGCTATTCAATTGCAATGAGTAATTTTAGTACTTTGTTTCAACTTCTAAAAAAGTGAATTTTCATAATGGATCTCTTAAGAATTCATCTATTAACATAATTAGAAATTAATACCTGTTATTAATGGCTTAATCAAAAGGATTGTAAATTGATGTGGAACGTCTTTGCAACTTCACTGTAGGTCTAATCAGCAATATTTCACTTACCCAACGCCTTTATCCACTCCAAACTTTATTAAATATAGAGGAGAAAAAGGTAGCTCATGCAAACTAAGACCAATTCAAAAAGAGTTTTAAGGATATGGGATTGATAAAGTGATATGGAGGAAAAACATAAAAGAAGAACCTCTGGTTTATTGTACAGCAAATGTTTTTAACAATCACTTTAAACTTATCCATTCAAACAAAACTTAAAGTCATGTTTGTTCTAGTTCTATACAATCAGTGTCATTTATATTGGCCAGAGCTATTCTTAATAGACATCAAAAATACCCACATAAAATATCTGCCAAGGAAAGACAATAATTGCCAACTTGAAATGCTATGTGATGCATACCAATAAGGGAAAAATAGATGTTTCTTAACAACAATTTCTTGGCATTTTTAATGTTACCGTTAATTGCTTTGTGTAAACTCTATGATCTTGGTTCTTTAGGGATGTTTCTGTCAACGATAATTATTTTAATATTTAAATAAATAATAATTATACCAACCTATTCAAACAATTTTATATGTTATGCACTTACTAGTAAAGTTAGTAAACATTAAAATCATTAGAAATGCCAGAATAAAAATCTGTTAAAATAAAAAATATATATTTAGTAGCAACCTAAGCCCACCATATTTCCTCTCTTAGCTGTTAAATTATTGGTGATTTTTTTCAAAAGGATTTCAAAATCTAAAAGCTTTTTGCAAGTATTTGATCTTTTCCTAATATTTTGCTGAAAAAGTAGTTGTGAAGTTATTTGTAACAAATACTTTCTGACATCTCATGGGCTTCTGGAATTATACAAACACATTTCCATAGTTACTGCCACAGAATTTAATAAACAGAAGCTCAGTTTTAAGATTGTTCAATAAATTTGTAAATTCCCCTTTAGTCTTGTTTATAGAAGTTTAGTCAGATTAATTTTCAAAGAATTAAGGCCAAATTTCAGGTTAACTGTTTTCTCTTTTGCATACCAACTTGAACTATAGAAATGTGTATAGCTAGTCTCTAATTTTAACCAAGGGAGCTAAGTGATATTTTGCTATACTAAGAAACAGAATAAAAATGATCTTTCTCCACCCACTCTCTCCCATCATCAAATACACACCATCAAGAGTCTGCAAAAAAGAAAAAAATTCTTTTAATCTATACTAACACCATGATTTTACATATTTGGAATATCATAACCAAGTAGTTTGAAAGAGTCCTATATAAACAAGGCAGATTACATGTGGAATAAACGAAAGAGAAAGACATCTAAGAAATGGTACAATTATCTTTATTTTATGGGCAGTAATTTTCTGCATTTTAAAAGATGTAATTACATGAAAATGTTTACTGCTACGATGTAACTATAATAATAATAATAATAGCTAACAGTTATGTTATCATTGTAAAGATAATAGTATACTACTATACTATTTCATTTTAAATACAGTAATGGCTAGAGGATTTTGTTGATCCCCATGCTACAATTTAAAAAGTTAAAGATTAATTTTAGTTAAATTTACATAAATGACAGAAAAAATGTGAACCTAAAGTCTCTGACTCAAAGGTAATTGTTTTCATTATCATGCAATACTGCCTTACATTCTTTTTCATTTTCCTTTCTTCTTCCTCTATGGTAGAAACTCTAGGTTATAATACTCCAGAAATAAAATGGAGTCTCAGGTCTATTTATTTTCATATTGTTTTCTTTTATTTGAATTAATTTTCCATAGAGAAATTCTATAAAGAACTATTAAATATGAAAGGACAGGTGGTAACATACATTAATGATACATTCATGTTACATTTTCAGTAAGGCAATTATTATGCTTTTCCTTTAATATTAATTATTTTCAACTAAATGGTTAGAGTTTGGCTGAAATGTTGCATTCACCTTACGGATGAAAAAAATAAGACAAAAAGGCAAATCTGAGCCAGTGTTCAGCTACGAAAGATTTTTAATTTTGTGATTGTCATTTCACTTTGGAGTCCCATTTACATTAATCTCTACACATTTTAAAAGTAATAACTATACAAAAAAATTTGAAAGCTTCAACTATTAACAAATCAACTAATACATTCATAACATGAATCCACTGCTGTAATGGCCTTAAGTGGTTACTATGTTAAATAAAACAGTTATAGGAATTGGACCTCACTATTCTTTTCTTTAAATGATTGTTATTTAATTTTAAAATACAAGTGGATTTCTACTCAAAGTCAACCATGTATTGTTTTACATAAAATAGGACTTTGACAGATTTTTGATATCTTAGCAGCACCACGCTCCAACCAACAGAGCTAAGCAGCCAGCCCCCCTGATTTTTAATATCTTATAAATATATTACCTAGAATAAAATTATAAGTTCAGACTACAGAAAGTGGAAATAGGGATAGAAACCTTACTATCCTTGTATAAATACCAGGAATGAATAGGATATATATTTCTGCCAGCTCTGCCAAATAGAGAAAAGGACTATGGAGAAGGAAGACTAGCTCTCTCTCTTTAATACTCTGCCTCTAATTAGCCATGTGAATTTAATAACTCACTGAATATCTCTACATCACAGTCCTACCACCTGGAAAATAGGGACATTGTATTAGGTAGATGAATGGTTCTCTACTAAGATGATTTTATACCCTTGTGGGACATTTTGGCAATGACAAGACATTTTTAGTGTCACAACAGGGGAAAGGGGGTTAGTGTTGGCAATACTGGCATCTAATAGGCAAAACTCTGCTAAAGGTAATAAATGTCCTATAATGCACAGGACAGCCAACACAACAAAAAATTATCCAGTCCAAAATGTCAGTAGTGTCAAAATTGACAGAACCTGTGTAGGTGGTATTTACGGTTTCTATGTCTGTCATTTTAGGTAGGATTCCTTACAGTGTAAGATACAGCGAAGGGCCTCCTTACCAATTAGATTTTTTCCAAACAAAAGTTTGAAAAATCAATAACTTTAAGATTAGAATGTTTTTGCCAGAATCTGTCCATAAAACAGCTTCAAATTAATTATTCCTCTTTGAAATTATTATGTTAAGGCTAATCTTCCACTTTTCAAAGTCTACTCTTGGTTTTTTTCCTAATGTTTATGACAGTTATTCATCCAGTCTTACACACACAATAATAAATATACCTTACATTGCTATAGAATTATATTACAATATTCAATATTACAATAATTATATTACAATAATTTTATAATAATATAAAATTATTACCTATAATATTCATATATATGAATTTAAAATTATTTCTTTAATTTAAAATCATTTAAATTTATTTACAGTTATTTCTAAAGCATAAATAACGTATATATCTTTTACATACACATATATACACATCAATACCACCTACTTATAAACATATATTAAGAATTCAGAACTTTAGAAAGATTACATATATGTATATAAAATTATAAATATGTATAAATGTATATATTCATTAAAGATATATAAACTTGTCACTATTCCTTTGTAGGAATAATATATATAATATTTTATTTCACCCCATTATCTCACTGTTTGCCCCCAAAAGATGTGTATTTATAATCTTCAATAAAAGTATACTTTTATTAAAACTATATTTCTATCATGTTTCTGTTCAGAGCTGTTACAAAATATTTTCCAAGATGGAAATATGATCTATTGCTACTTCCTTTACTGGAATCTTGAATCTTAAACAGTCTTAAGGCCATCAGGAAAGGGGAAAAAAAAAATCTCTAATATCTTAGCAAATGAATGTTTAGAATAAAGCATGACTTTCATAATTCAAGAATGTCAAAAGGTAAGTAAATGAGATGGCTCACAGTAGCAAAAAATGTATAAACACTCACATGAACCATTACATTTGATCATTTTCTGTATTTACCGAGGTTATAACTCTTTTGAATGATTATTACTAATTTATTCATCTCTGACAAAGCGTAATCGTTTATTTAAGTGAATAAACAAAAGAAATAAACAGCCTGGCTCATTTCCAGGGAGTGACTGAAAAAGTTCAGGACGTGCTTCAATAATCCTCAGTTCATGAATCAATATTGTATAAAAACAAATTCATAATTTTACAAATAAGAAAATAATCAACAATATACATGAATATATTTACAAAGTAAGTATGATTGTTCTTCATGTAAAAAACTTATAGCAATATAAAATTAACATTAAGGAGAAAAGAAAGTATATATATAATGTAGTTCAGTGTTATTATTTCAATGACAGTTTTTAATGTAATCTTTGAAGCAGAAATTTTACAATATCCTTTCTTGTAACGAGGACAATATTAAACATCCTTTCAGAATATTAAGGTTGTCTTGGCATATAAGACTACGTTCACATGATTTTATACTATATTTCAATGATGAATGACTAGTAAAACTTTATTAATGGGAGATTTTAATAAAACTAAATTATATGAGAGTTTTACTATAATTATTGGTCCAAGAGCTAAAATAAAAGCTTATTTTTATTTGGTACGTCACGTATAAGGGGAAAAATTCTAAAAGGTTTGATACTTATGAATATGAATTTGCCTCTTGCCAAAATATTCTTCTAGAAGGAAAATCAATATTTAATTAAAAATTCAGTTATGCTGCCAATCCATTATTTGGTGATTTTTCAGGCTCTATTTTGGGGTGTTATAGAGTCCCTTGGTGGCCTCAGGAAGATGTACTTTAGCGGGGATTGGGAAAGAGGGTATTTGTTGGGATACAAGCCCTCCATCCTAATTTAGTCAAAATATCTTCTCTTGTAGCTGTATACATACTGAATTTCTTTTCTTTTTCCTTTTTTTATTTTTTTGCAGTTGAATGGCATGTCTCTTTAAACTCCTTTAACCTAAATAATCTTTGATGACATTGAAAGTTTTGAGGAACTCAGGAAAGTTGTCTTGAATAATGTCCCATCATCCAGATTTTTCACTTTCTAAGGGTTGGATTGAGGCTAAATATTTAGTAAAGCTATACATAGGTGATGTTGTGTACACCCTACATTATATCAGATGGCATATATCAGTTTGTCCCATTACTGGTGATGCTAAATTTCATCACTTGGACTAAGATGGTTTCCAGCAAACCTCTCCATTGTAAAGGTACCTTTACTCCTTTGTACGTAAGTCACCTGTGAGGTGATCTTTTTTATTATTATTTTTATTTTATTTTATTTTATCAATATACAATGTAGTTGATTTTTGTGTCCCTTTTCCTATTCCTCCCTTCCCCCCATACTGAATTTCTGAAGAATATTTTGACTAACTTTACAGAATAATGATGACAAAAAATGTAGAAAATTTAGAATTAATATAATGATATGCCCTGATGTTATTTATATTGATCGCTTGGTAATGTAATTTATAACAGGAATTAAAAACTAAAATTAAAATTTAGCTCACTAAATTTTATAAATCATTTTATAACTACAAGGGACAACTTTTGAAATACAAGAGATGAGGGTATTATATGTTAAGCAACATAGCCTATGTGGAATTAAGAGTACTTTTTAATGTAGAACATACCAGCTTTGTTTACTTGTCAAGTTCTCCATTAATGAAGGAACACTGGCTTGACAGACCTGCAGTACTTTTGAACAGCAACATACTGCTCTTTACGAACACAGGTTCAAACGACTAAAGAAAGAAATGCATAGACAATAGTGTGCACTCTCTCCACAGGACAAGAACTACATTTAGAAAGTTGAAGGGATACAATTTTGGCAGGAAAATATTTGTTATTAGGAGGAATAAAAAACTTTTAAAGTAAAAGATAAACCAGTTGACATTGAGCAGCAGTGTACATCCCCTGTCAAATTCTCTAATTCCCAGTATAGGCAGATTTTCTTTAAGTAAGATATGTTTTTCTTTTCTACTAAAATGCCTTAGCAATTTCTGTACATTTTTTTTTTCCTTAGATGTTAAATATCTTTTAAAATTCAAGTTCTGGATTATTTAGCTCTAAATACATTATTTTAATTTCAAAGACTACAGGGCAAATATTATTAAAATCTGAGTGTTCAAATATATAATAACTTGAAGTTTGTGAATTAAGTGTTTCACATCAGAGGTTACTATCGAGAGAGTGTTTCTGAGAGCAACGTTTGGTAAAACTATGTGTTGCTACCTGTTTACATTGCACAAAAATTCTTGCTGCCATGTGTGTCACCATTGTAATCATGTGTCTTAGAAATAACCCTAAATTCCCTACTTATCCCTGATGAGTACTAACCAAGATTTTAATGTGATGATTTTAAAGGGCCAAAATAAATCCCTTTCTATAGAAAAACACTATTCGGAGCTAAGAGTCAAAAAGAAGACATAAAGCAGCTAAGTATAAACCTTCATTAAAAACAGCATATTTTAAGCTTGTACATACACTTAACATTTTAAAAGAGTCTGTAAGTGTTTAAGTTTGAGTCAGATATAACTAACCCATTATACTTGAAATTTTATAAATTGAGAGATGTGGATAAAATTTCAAGATTTAAAATTACTCATCTTTCATTATCAAAGTTAAAAATGTCAGAGTGATGACTTAATAATTATCTGAGGTTTGAAGCATAAATCATTCAGGGAGTAGTAACCAGATGGTTGTTCACTTTCCCCTAAGAAAAGATTGAGAAAATGGTGTTAAAATTCACTATTAAAAGGATGTTTAGAAAAACAAATTTGTGACAGTGATTAAATTCTGAAATCTCTGATCCAGAAGGGAATTAAAGGTATAAAATTAGATAATGAAATTTCCTGCTGTGTGTCACATGCCATCTACTGAATTAATTCTCTTGCCACATTTTTTTTTTTTTTTGGTTTTGTATTTATTTTCTTTTTCTCTATGTCATAAGCCTCTACTCACTTCATTTGACATTTTCACTGACTTTTTTTTATTCCACAAATTATTATTCTTATTGTGCCAATATTATAAAGTCAAAGAGGCTAATATGAAGAAAGAGATGTTACTTTGTCTTTGGAGATAAACCAGATTTGGACCTGTTGTGTGGCTGGGAGAGTATCTGCTGAGCCTCTCGAGGTATGGAGATGGTAGAGTAGTTTTATGCCTCTGAGGTCCTAGCAAATTGGCATCAATCACACTTACCTGTCTGTTTCCTTCACTAATTTCATTTAAGCTATTTCAAAACCTTTCTCCCGTCCACATTTGCCTTGGCATTCAAAACATAACGTTATAGACAAAGGATTTTACTTTAAAAAATAGCATCTAACAGGAAAATAATGAGACTTGTTTTTCAAAGAAAAATCATTTCTATATTTCTGGCAAAGTGAAGAGCTCCTCCAAAAAGATTTTCAGAAAACTACATTGAAATATTTGTATAAAAATAAATGTAAGAGATTCATTATAGTTAAGTGTCTCTCACAGCATCTATAATCCTTAATCTCAAAATCTGAAAATAGCATGGCAATGTCTTGAAGAGGGCTCTTACATAACTTTGATATTTTTGATATGTTCATAGGGTTTGTGCATTTGAGGTATATATATATAATAGGGTATACATATTTGATACATTAATAGGCTTACTTTTTTAAAAGTAAAATAAACTTATCATCTCAGTAGCAAGTTACTGACTTTTTAAATTTAAAAACTCCTAAATTAACTTTTTTCAATTATGCGAGCCTATTACATGATAGTCATTATTCCATAAAACTTTCTAATTCCGTCTCCCCACCTCTTGATTAGTTTACCTGCTCCTGGTACACACCACTTGAATTTCTAGTAACCTCCTAGCTGCCAAATGGAATGGCCTTTTCTTGTTCCCCATGCCCTTTGACTTCCCAGCAGATTTGCTCACACTGATGACCTCTGCATGAAAACTATTTTCCTCTGATCTCAAGTGGTTTAGCAAGGCATCCTAGGAGTGTTGGACGCTACTTACAACACACCCTTCAAGGCACGACCCTTTCCCATATTGTAATCTGGCCACAGTATACTGCTTTGAATTTCTGACGTGTGACTCTCCCACTAACATTCTTAGTCTCCTACCTCACCTGTTCTCCTCAGTTTGCAATTATTTCTTCCTTCTTTACCTCCACTTGAAATCTCACTTCTACTTCAGTATCTAATTTACTCTCTCCTCTTTAATGTTTACTGTCAAACACTCAAGTCCATGCACAAGCACAACCTCTTTGTGCAGAAATACTTGATTTTTTTGTCTTGAATTCTGCTTGTACTCTTACTTAATGATGCCTGTATTTATAATATAGCTCTGTATCTGTGTATGTGTATATGCGTCTGCATATGGACATTACAAATATGTAATGTGTGTGTTGCATGTGTGATATGTACAGTATATGGATGCATATTACATGCATGTGTCATAGTGAGCTATGAAAGATCTACTTCTGCCACAAAGTTATTATTCTCTTAAGACTTAGGAATATTTCTTAGTAATCCACATAAAGTATATAATAACTGCACAAGAGATTTTTTTAATGATATATGAACCAGAGTTCTTCACCTACACATAGGATTCATTATGCATTCTTGACTATCCTCACTCTCACAGTTAAAATAAAACAAGCCATCCCATGGTTCTAGATACTACTTCTCTTTCTCTATTTCTTTCTCTGACTCTCTTGCTTTTGTGTATTTTCTTGCTTCTTTACTCTAAATCTCTGCCCCACTTTTCTGAAGCTCTGAATAATGCAAAAAGTTATCCTGAATTACAAATTTAAACTCTTTGATTATATCCTCCCATACACTAGATGTGTACAGTTTTCTGCGTCTGAAATGATCTTTCCACTGATCCTTTGCCTGATTATGTACTACTCATTCTTCAAATCTAACCTGAAATATTATTAGCAGGCATTGGACAGGTAACTGACACGTGTCACCTCATGTAACCCTTACAACTACCCAATTGGGTAAATGCTACTATCCTCATTTGTACATGTGAAAACTACAGTTGTAACTAGGTATCCAATAAAGGGCTTAATTCAAATGTCTGAAGTCTCTTTGATGCACCAACACTTCACTGCATTAAACACAAGTTAAAATTAAAGTATATATGTTCTTGAAATATCCATGAGGACAGGAAAAATAAGACTAAGAAGAATGGATTTTATTAAAAAACCCCCTTTTCAGTGACATTGATCATCACAGCATATTTATAGTTAAACTTAGTAAAACCTAACGTTGCCTTTATACTTGTGTAACTTCTGAAGGTTGCATCTTTCTCTACCACATAGCACAATGCTATATACAGCAGCATTAGAACCAAGTTTTAATTCTGCCTTCCATTTTCAGTAACTCTAGAGATAGAACTAATGTTGAAAATAACATGTAGATAAATCACAAATGAATGCAACATTACCCCTAAGTGTGCTAGGAGTGAGCATGAGTTATTTTAATACAAGGTACACTAAGTCCTTTATTTCTCTTTGATTTCTGATGAACAACCATTACATTTGTACCTTATTAAGAAATTGTTATGTAAAATTTCTAGAAATAAATTTCTAGCTTTTCACAAACTATATTTGAAAACAAACTTCCTTTTTTTTTTTTTTTTTTTGTGACCAGTAAGGGGACACCTTGGCTTGGCGTCGGCCGCACCGCGCTCAGCCAGTGAGCGCACCGGCCATCCCCATATTAGATCCGAACCCGCGGCAGGAGCGCTGGGCGCTCCCAGCACCGCACTCTCCCGAGTGAGCCACAGGGTCGGCCCTGAAAACAAACTTCTATTCAACCATCTTCACATATTTGACTTAGCATAAGATCTTTGTTAGGTATAAATGGAAAAAATAATAATAATCTTTAGAAACAAAAAATACTATTCATCTTAAAAGACCCAATTGAGGCACTTTCCTTCCCTATGATATTGTATTACTTCTCTGTCTCCCCATTATTTTCTTCTTTCTGTCATTCCAGGTAAATATGATGCAAGCTGAGTTGAAAATTAATGCTTTAGGGCACTGGTTTTCAATTTTTCTACACATTATAATCACCTGGGAGCTAGTAAATATATGAAGGCTGAGGCCCCACCTCAGAACATTTAAACCATAAAAGCCATCCAAACTGGAAAGGAGAAAGTCAAGTTGTTCCTGTTTGCAAATGACATGATCTTATATATAGAAAACCCTAAGGACACCACCAGAAAACTTTTAGAACTAATAAATAAATACAGTAAATTTGCAGGATACAAAATCGGCAGACAAAATTTAGTAGCATTTATATATGCTAATAATGAACTACAATAAACATAAGTTTTTAAAATATCATTTATAATAGCTACTAAAAAAGTTACTTAGGAATGAATTCAATCAAGGAGGTGAAAGATCTCTACACTGAAATTTATAAAACGCTGATGAAAGAAATTGAAGAGGACACAAATAAATGGAAAGATACTTTGCGTTCATGAAGTGGAAGACTATTAACTCTTTACACCACTACTATTGTCCTCATTTTACAAATGAAGAATTTGGGGCATACAGAAAGTCGAATAAAGTGGTTAAAAATTACTCTGCTATTAAGCAGCATAGCCAAGATACAACCCTAGGACACTATGCTGCTTTATTAATAACAAAATAAAGAATCAATAGTCATAGAGCACTTAGAACAGCTTCTGGCAAGAGTTAAGTTGCCGTTAACTATTATTGTCATGATCATCATTATCATGGTTGTTCTTTATTATGTGATTACCATGTGCTAAGCATTTTGCTAAGAACTTTACACAGCTGTATGGTTGTATATGTTCTATCTCATGTTATTCTCACAGCAATTTATCTTCACAATAGCCCTCTGAGATGGGAACACTTACTGTCCTCAGCAACTTGTTTCAGTTGCCAAGCTAGTAAGCAGATAAGCCTGTCATGGCCTGTTTCTCACTAATTTTTTATCCTGTGCAGGATTTAATATAGTGTTTCTCAAACAATAGTCACTTAATGTTCATTGAATTAAATTTGTATACCTATGTTTTAAATTTGATTGTATCACTTTATGGTACTGAGAGGCATTTCCTTTTTCTTTCCTTTTGAATTTGTTTCTTATATAACATTTCTTAGGTTGAAGTTCTAAAAACAAATCTCAGTTTAGTAATATAACAGTTCCTCTCCTGGGGAAAAGGTAAGACAGAAAGGTTGTTAACAACTTAGAAATGAAACATATCTGTCTTTGTTCCCAGATATAGAAGAAACAAATGTGTAGCAGTCAGCTTCTAAAGTGTCCTTCAGTGGTCTCTGCCTGCTGATATTTCCACTGTGGAGTAATTGCTTCCCCTTGAGTCTGGGCTAAATTTAGAGGCTTGTTTTTAATGAATAGAATATATCCCAAGTAATGGAATATTACTTTTGAGAATAGGTTATAAAAAGACTGTGGCTTCAGACTTTGGGACTTAGTTTTGCTGTCTCTCTCTCCAACCCCTCTCTCAGTGGAAGTAAATGACCACGTTGAAAACAGCCCTGTGAGGTGGGAGGCTGACGTGAGGAGGAACTGATAATCTCTCATCAACAGCCAAGAAAACCTGAGGCCTACCTACAGCCACGTGAGTGAGTGAGTTTGAAAGACAACCTTTCGAGGCCTGTCGTTAGTCTCTTTTAATGAGTTACCTCCCAGTTAAACTGGGAGATGATTATAGCCAATAGATTCACTCCAAGCTCATGAGAGCACGTGAGACAGAGGAACACAACTGAGCTACACCTGCACAACTGTGAGATAATAATTTTCTGATAAGACACTTAGTTTTGGCACTATGTAACAATAGATAATGATATATATTTCAACTATATGACACATAGAAAATTCATTTTGGAATCTCAGCATAAATTTCAAGTAGATATGGATTTATACAGCTAGAACCAAAGAGCAACAAATGCTTATTTTACTGAATAATAGAAAAAAAATTGATTTTTGTATAAATATCCCATATAAACAGGCAACAAAAAGTGGTGACCAATATGAACCCCAAAATGAAAGA